>NW_022106084.1:11877545-11888113 GCF_000313985.2 Echinops telfairi | reverse complement strand
TTTGCATATGTACATGTCTTTATCTAGACCTCTATAAATGCCCTTTGCCTCCAAGCTCTTTCCTCTATTTCCCTTGATTTTCCTCCTGTCCCACTATAATGCTCAGTCCCCACCAGGTTTTGAGCACTTCCTCTTTGTTACATTCCCCTTGATCATGCCCTACCTGGCCTCCCACACCCACTTCACCACCAATTTGGATCACTTGTTGTTTCCTTGTCCCTGGGTTTAACACCATTTCGTTTCCCCCCATCTCCCTCTCTCCCATGTCCCCCCAGAACTTCCAGTCCCGTTGTTTTCTCCTCCTGATTGTTCATCCAGCCTATCTTATTTAGACAGACCTGCAGAGATAATAACATACACAAAAACAAGTCAGAAAGAAACCAAGCAACAATGTTCAACAAAACAACAGCAACAACATCAAGCCACTGACAAAGAACAAATTAAAATATACCAGAAAGAAAAGCTTGTATTTAGTTCCCCCATAAAATCATTTTCATTGCTATTTCATAACTGTAATTTGCTACTGTTATGAAACAAGTCACCCCTGTGAAAGGGTCGTTCGATGGCCCAATGTGGTCACGACCCACAGGTTGAGTGGGTTTTGACTCATAGCAACTGTATACACAATATAATGAAACGCTGGCCCCTCCTGTGCCATCCTCACAGTGGTTCTTTGCTTGCTCTCATTGTTGCAGCCGCAGTGCTAATCCTTCTTTTTTTTGGGGGGGCGGGGGCGGCCTCTTGTTTGCTGCCCTGCTTCTCTACCAAGATTACTGTCTTCCTCTAGGGACAGTGGTTCTCAACCTTCCAAATGCCATGACACTTTCATACCTTTCCTCATATCGTGGTGACTCCCTCAATCATAAAATTATTTTCATTGCTAATTCATAACTGTGATTTTACTACTGTTATGAATTGGGCCACCCCTGTGAAAGGACCATTCGTCCCCCCAAAGGGGTTGCGACGTACATGTTAAGAACCTCTGCTCTTAACTAAGAGGAGTTTCTCTTCAGATATAGTTCAGCACGTTTTAAGACGCACAAGTCCTCCTGCTTTTTTTTTTTTTTTTTTAGGTGCTGTTGCATGGGTTTCAGCTCTTAGCAACTCTGTGCATAATATAATGAAATGCTGCCCCATCATTTGCCATCCTCACAGTGGTTCTTTGCTTGCACTCATTGTTGCAGACACTGTGCTGTTCCAACTTGTAGTGGTGACCTCTCTTTCACTGCCCTTCTACTGTACCAACAGTTGTGTCTTACTCTAGGTGAGTGGTTCTCAACCTTCCTAATTCAACGACCCTTTAATACAGTCCCCAATGTAGTGGTGGACCCCCCATCATAAAATTATTTTCGTTGCTATTTCGTAACTGAAATTTTGCTACTGTTATGAATTAGGCCACCCATGTAAAAGGGTTGTCTTTCCCCCAAAGGCATTGCGACTCACAGTTTGAGAACTGCTGCTCAAAACAAAGGCATTGCGACTCACAGTTTGAGAACTTCTGCTCAAAATTAAGAGGTGTTTCTTTTAAGATGTAGTTCAGCACAATGTTAGAAGCACAAGACTATGGTTGATGTTAGGTGCCGTTGAGTGGGTTTTGGCCCATAGCAACTCTTTGCACAATACATTGAAAAGCTGCCGTGTCCTATGCCATGGTCACACTGGTGTTTTGCTCGCGCTCATTGTTGCAGGTAATGTGGCAATCCATATTTTTGGTTACTGCCCGTGTTTGCTCCCTTCTATTCTACCAAGATTTCTGTCTTCCTAGGGAAGTGGTTCTCAACCTTCCTACTGCCATGACCCTTGATACCGCTCCTCATGTAGAAGTGACCCCTAATCATAAAAAAATATTTTTATTGCTGCTTCATAACTGTAATTTTACTACTGTTTGAATTGGGCCACCCTGTGAAAGGGTCGTTCGCCTCACCAAAGGGGTAGCGACCCACAGGTAGAGAACCGCTGATCTAAACTAAGAGGAGATTCCCTTAAGATATATTTCAGCATATTGTTAGATGCACAAGTCCTGTTGTTATTGTTTTTAGGTGCCGTCGAGCGGGTTTCAGCTCACAGTAACTCTGTGCACAATAAAATGAAACGCTGCACCCTCCTGTGCCATCCTCACAGTTGTTCTTTGCTTGTGCTCCTTGTTGTAGTCACTGTGCTAATCCATCTTGTTGGGGCTGCCTGTCTTTTGCTGCCTTTCTACTCTCCCAAGATTTGTGTCTTCCTCTAGGGCAGTTTTTCTCCACTTTCCTAATGCGATCGCCCTGTCATAAAATTCTTCATTTAGTGGTGACCACCAGACGATAAAATTATATTCGTTGCTACTTTATAAGTGTAATTTATTATTGGTATGAATTGGGCTAGCCCTTTGAAAGGGTCGTTCCACCTCCCAAAGGGGTCGCGACCCACAGGTTGAAAACCATTGCTCTAAGCTAAGAGGAATTTCTTTTACGATATACTTCAGCACATTGTTACATGCACAAGCCTTGTTAATTGTTTTTAGGTGCCATAGAGTGAGTTTCAACTTGTAGCATCTGTGAGCACAATGTAATGAAATGCTGCCCTGTCATGTGTCCTCCTGTCACTGTGTTTTTTAGCTTGTGCTCATAGTTGCAGCCACTATGCTAATCAATCTTGTAGGGACTGCCTCTTTTCCTGCCCTTCTACCATACCAATAATTGTGTCTTCCTCTAGGACTGTTTTCCTCAATCTTCCTAATTCCATATCTCTTTCATATCGTTCCCAATGTAGTAGTGAAACCACAATCATGAAATTGTTTTTGTTTCTATTTCACACCTGTAATTTTGCTACTGTTATGAATTGGGCCACCCCAGTGAAAGGGCCGTTCGTCCAACCAAAGGGGTCACAACACAGGTTGAGAACCGCTGCTCTAAACTAAGAGGAGATTATTTTAATATATAGTTCAGCATATTGTTAGACACACAAGTCCTGTTGTTAATGTATTTAGGTGCCATCGAGCGGGTTTCACCTCATAACAACTCTGTGCACAATAGTATAAAATGCTACACCTCACAGTAGTTCTTTGCTTGCGCTCATTGTTGCAGCCACTGTCCTAATCCATCTTGTTGGGGCTGCTTCTCTTTTGCTGCCCTTCTACTGTTCCAAGATTTTTGTCTTCCTCTAGGGTAGTGGTTCTCAACCTTCCTAATGCTACGATCATTTCATACAGCTCCCCATGTAGTGGTGACCACCCAACGACAAAAGTATATTCGTTGCTACTTCATAAATAATTTTGCTACTGTTATAAATAAGGCGACCCCTCTGAAAGGGTTGATCGACCCCTAAAATGGGTTGCGACCCACAGGTTAAGAACCGCTGCTCTAAACTAAGAAGTGTTTCTTTTAAGATGTATTTCAGCATATTGTGAGAAGCACAGTCCTCTTTTTGTTGTTGTTGTTAGGTGCCCTCGTGTCATTTTTGACCCATAGCAACTATGCACAACATAATGAAACGCTGCCTCGTCCAGTGCCTTCCTCACAGTGGTTGTGTGCCATTCTCACGGTGGTTGTTTGCCATGCTCTCAGTGGTTCTTTGCTTGGACTCATTTTTGGCAGCCACTATGCTATTCCATCTTGTTGGGGAATGTCTCTCTTTTCCTGCCTGTCCCTACGAAGATTTGTGGCTTTATCTAGAGCAGAGGTTCTCAACCTTCCTAATTCCACTACCCTTTCAAACTGTTCCTCATAGAGTGTTGATATCCCAACCAAAAATTATTTTTATTGCTACTCCATAACTGTAATTTTGCTACTGTCATTAATCAGTAAACCCATGTGAAAGGGCCGTGTGTCCCCCCCATTGGTGTCGCGACCCACAGTTTGAGAACCGCTGCTCTAATCTAATAGGAGTGTCTCTTAAGTTCTCCTTCAGCATATTGTTAGACGCACAAGTCCTGTTGTTGTTGTTTGGTGCCTTCGAGTGTGTGTTGGCTCATAGCAACTCTATGCACAATATAATGAAACGCAGCCCAGTCCTGTGCCATCTTTACAGTGGTTCTTTTGCTGGTGCTCATGTTGCACCTACTGTGCTATTCCGTCTTGTTGGGGGATGACTCTATTTTGTTGCCTTTCTACTGTATTGAGATTTGTGTCTTCCCCTAGGGCAGTGGTTCTCAAAATTATTAATGCCACGACTCTTTAATACAGTTCCCCCTGTAGTGGTGAAACCCCAACCATAAAATTATTTTTGTGCCTACTTTACAACTGTAATTTTGGTACGGTTATGAATTGGGCCACCCCTGTGAAATATTCATTTGAACCCCCAAATGGATCTCGACTCACAGGTTGAGAACCCCTGCTCTAAACTATGAGGAGTTTCTCTTAAGATATAACTCATCGTATTGTTAGACACACAAGTGCTGTTGTTATTGTTGTTAGGTGCCGCTGAGCACTTTTGGCTCACAGCAACTCTATGAATAATATATAAGGAAACACTGCCCCGTCCTGACCCATCCCGACAGTGGTTCTTTGGCTTTCGCTCACTGTTGCAGCCAATGTACTATTCCATTTTGCTGGATGCTGCCTCTTATTTGCTGCCCTTCTACTCTCCCATGATTTGTGTCTTCCTCAAAGGCAGTCCTTCTCAAACTTCCTAATGCACCGCCCCTTTCATACAATTCCTAATGTAGTAGTCACCCTCAACCATAAAATTATTTTCGTTGATACTTCAATATTGTAATTTTGGTATTCTTATGAATCATGCCAACCCTGTGAAAGGGTCGTTCGACCCCCAGTGCTGGCAAGACCCACAGGTTGAGAACCCCTGCTCTAAACTATGAGGAGTTTCTCTTAAGATAGTGTTCAACATATTGTTAGATCACAAGTCCTGTTGTTACTGTTTGGTGCCGCCGAGTAGGTTTTGGCTCATAGCAAGTCTATGCACAATATATAAGTAAATGCTGCCCCAACCTGTGCCATCCTGACGGTGGTTCTTTTGCTTGGGCTCATCGTTACAGCCACTGTGCTATTACAACTTGTTGGGAGCTGTCTCTTGTTTACTGCCCTTCTCTACCACGATTTGTGTCTTCCTCAATAGCAGTGGTTCTCAACCTTCCTAATGCCTCACCCCTTTCATACAACTCCTAATGTAGTGGTGACCCTCAACAATAAAAGTATTTTCATTGCTACTTCACAACTGTAGTTTTGCTACTCTTATGAATCATGCCAACCTTTTGAAAGCGTCGTTCGAACCCCCACAGGTGTCACGACCCACAGGTTGAGAACCACTGCTCTAAATTTAGAGGAGTTTCTCTTAAAATCTAGTTCAGCATATTGTTAGACGCACAAGTCCTGTTGATTTTGTTCGTAAACTCCATCAAGTGGGTTTTGGCTCATAACAACACTGTTCACAATATAATGAAATGCTGCCTCTCCATGTGCAATCCTCACAGTGGTTCTTTGTTGGGGCTCATTGTTGCAGCCACTATGCTAATACATCGTGTTGGGTACTGCCTCTCTTTTCCAGCCCTTCTGTACCAAGATTTATGTCTTCATCTAGAACAGTGGTGTTCAAACTTCCTACTGCTACTACCCTTTCATACCATTCCTCATGTAGTGGTGACATTCAAACCAAAAAATTATTTCATTGCTACTTCATAAATATAATTTTGATACAGTTATGAACCAGTATACCCATGTGAAAGGTTTATTCGTTCCCCAAAAGGCTTTGTGACCCACAGTTTGAGAACCACTACTATAAAATAATAGGATTATCACTTAAGGTCTACTTCAGGATATTTTTAGATGCACAAGTACTGTTGTTGTGATTGTTAAGTTCCGTCGAGTGGGTTTTGCCTCATAGCAACTCTGTGCACAATATAATGAAACAGTGCCCCGTCCTGTGCCATCCTCACAGGGGTTCTTTGCTTAGGCTCATTGTTGAAGCCACTATGCTAATCCAACTAGTTTGGCACTTCCCCTCTTTTCCTACCCTTCTGTACTAAGATTTGTGTCTTCCTCTAGGGCAGTGGTTCTCAAACTTCCTAATACCATGACACTTTCAAACAGTTTCAAGTGTAGTGGTGACCCCAAAGAAGTTCACCACTTTGTTAGACACACAAGCCCTGGTGATATATTTTTAGGTGCCATCGAGTAGTTTTCAGCTCATTGCAAGACTATAATGAAATGTTGCCCCATCCTGTGTAATCCTTGCTGTGGTTCTTTGCTTGTGCTCATTGTAGCAGTCACTGTGCTATTCCATCTTGTAGGGGCTGCTTCTCTTTTGCTGCCCTTCTACTGTACCAGCATTTCTGTCTTCCTCTAGGACAGTGGTTCTCAAGCTTCCTAATTCCACAACCCTTTCATATACTTCCCAATGTAATGGTGGATCCCCAATCAGAAAATTATTTTCGTTGATATTTCATAACTCTAATTTTGCTACTGTTATGAATCGGGCCACCAGTGTGAAAGTGTCGGTCGTGACCCACAGGTTGAGAAATCCTGCTATAAATTAATAGGAGGTTCTCTTAAGGTCTTCTTCAGCATATTGTTGAGAGCACAAGTCATTTTGTTGTTGTTGTTAGGTGCTATCCAGGGGGTTTTGGCTCATAGCAACTATATGCCCAATTCAGTGAAAGGCTACGCCCTCCTCTGCCATCCTTACAGTGGTTAATTTGCTTGCGTTCATTGTTGAAGCCACTGCGCTAATCCATGTTGTTGGGGCTGCCTCTTTTTTCCTGCCCTTGTACTGTATCAAGATTTGTTTCTTCCTCTAGGGCAGGTGGTTCCGAACTTTCCTAATGCCACGACCCTTTCATACAGTTCTTTATGTAGTGCTGACCACCCAATGATAACATTGTATTCATTGCTACTTCATAACTGTAATTTTGCTATTGTTAAGTATAGGGCGACCCCTGTGAAAGTGTCGTTTGACCCCTAAAAGGTGTTGCAACTCACAGGTTGAAAACCACTGCTCTAAACTAAGAGCAGTTTCTTTTAAAATGTAGTTCAGCTTACTGTGAGAAACAAGTCCTGTTTTTGTTGTTGTTAGTTGCCGTGCAGTTGTTTTTGACTCATAGCAACACTATGCACTGTGCCATCCTCAAAATGGTTCTTTGATTGGGCTCATTATTGCAGCCACTATGCTATTCCATCTTGTTAGAAAGACTCTCTTTTCCTGCCCTTTTGTGCCAAGATTTGTGTCTTCATCAAGAGCAAGGGTTCTCAACCTTCCTAATGCCACTACCCTTTCAAACCATTCCTCCTGTAGTGGTGACATCACAACCATAAAATTATTTTCATTGCTACTCCATAACTAATTTTGATACTGTTATGAATCTTGCCTCCCATGTGAAGGGGTCGTTTGTCTCCCCATAGGTGTCACCACCCACAGTTTGAGAACTGCTGCTCTAAACTAATAGGAGTTTTTCTTAAGATCTACTTCAACACATTGTTAGAAGCATATGTCCTGTGGTTTTTGTTTTTAGGTGCCATTGAGTGGTTTTTCACTCATAGCAACCTCTATGCACTATGTAATGAAATGCTGCCCTGTCTTGTCCCATCCTCACAATGGTTGCTTGCTCTTTGCTTGCTCTCAATGTTGCTACCACTGTGATAATCCATCTTTTGGGGGGCTGCCTCTTGTTCGCTGCCCTTCTAGTCAACCAAGATTTCTGTCTTCCTGTAGGGCAGTTGTTCCCAACCTTCCTAATTCCACGACTCTTTCATACCATTTTGATATAGTGGTGACTGCCCAATCATAAAATTATCTTTATTTAACTTCATAACTCTAATTTTGCTACTGTTATGAATGGGCCACTGCTGTGAAAGCGTTCTTGGTCACCCCAAATGGGCGTGACCGACACGTTGAGAACCGCTGCTCTAAAACTAATAGGAGTTTCTCTTAAGGTCTATTCAGCACAAGACCTGTTGTTTTTGTTGTTAGGTGCTGTCGAGTGAGTTTTGGCTTAGAAACTATATGCATAATATAATTAAACGCTGCCCCATTCTCTGCCATTCTCAGAGTGGTGCTTTGCTTGAGCTCATTGTTTCAGCCACCATGTTAATCTATATTTTGGGGGGCTGCCTCACTTTTGTTTCCCTTCTACTCTGCCAAGATTTGTCTTCCAATAGGGCAGCTGTTCTCAACCTTCCTAATGCCACTACTCTTTCATACCTTTCCTCATGTATTGGTGACTCCCACCTCCCCCAATAATGAAATTATTTTCATTGCTACTGAAACAAGTGATTTTGTACTGTTATTAATTGGGCCACCCCGTGAAAGGGTTGTTCGACTCCCAAAGGGGTCATGACCCACAAGTTGAGAACAGCGGCTCTAAACTAAGAGATGTTTCTTTAAAGATGTATTTTAAAGATGTTCAGCGTATTTTGAGCGTCCAATTTTTTTGTTGTTGTTAGGTGCCATTAGGTGGTTTTTGACACATAGCAACTCTTTGCATAGTAAAAAGTTGTTCTTTGCTTATGCACATTGTTGCAGATCCTGTGCTAATCCATCTTGTTTTGGGTTGCCTCTGTTTGTGGCCCTTCTATTTTACAAAGATTTGTGTCCTCATATAAGGCAGTGATTCTCAAACTTCCTAATGACAACACCCTTTCATGCAGTTCCTCATGTAGTTGTCTCCCCCAAACATGAAATTATTTTTGTTGTCACTTTATGACTGTAATTTTGCTACAGTTATGAATCATGCCACCTCTGTGAAAGTGTCGCTTGAACCCCCCAAAGGCGTCAACACCCACAGGATGAGAACTACTGCTGTAGATGTTGAGTAATTTCTCTTAAGATCTAGTTCAGCATATTGTTAGACACACAACTACTATTGTTAATGTTGCTAAGTTGCGTCGAGTGGGTTTTGGCTCATAGCAACTCTATGCACATTATATTACGAAATGCTGACCCATTCTGTGCCATCCTCACAGTGGTTCTTTGCTTGAGCTCATTATTTCAGCCACTATGCTAATCCATCTTGTTGGGGACTGCCCCTCTTTTCCTGCCTGTCTGTACCAAGATTTGAGCCTTCATCTAGAGCAGTGGTTCTCAACCTTCCTAAAGCCACTGCCCTTTCATACCGTTCCTCATGTAGTGGTGACATCCCAACGATAACAGTATTTTCATTGCTATTGCATGACTATAATTTTACTACTGTTATGAACCAGACCACCTATGTGAAAGGGTCCTTTGTCCCCCCAAAGGCGTTGTGACCCCCAGTTTTAGAACCACTGTTCTAAACTAATAGGAGTTTCTCATAATATCTACTTCAGAACATTGTTAGAAGCACATGTCCTATTGTTGGAAGGTGCTGTCCAGTGGGTTTTGACTCATAGCACCCCTATGTACAATATCATGAAACGCTGCCCCATCCTGTGCCATCCTCACAATGGTTCTTTGGCGTGCGCTCATTGTTGCAGCCACTGTGTTAATTCCATCTTGTTGGGGGCTGACTCTATTTTGCTGCCTTTCTACTGTGTCAAGATTTGGGTCTTCCTCTAGGACAGTGATTCTCAACATTCCTAAGGCCATGACACTTTCATACCTTTCCCCACGGAGTGGGACTACCCAACCATATAATTGCTTTTGTTGCTATGTCATAACTGTAATATTGCTACTGTTTTGACTTGTTTCACCCCTGTGAAAGGGTCTTTCAACCCCCTAAAGTGGTCACGACCCACAGATTGAGAACCGCTGCTAGAAACTAATAGGGGTTTCTCTTAAGGTCTTCTTCAGCATATTGTTAAAAGCACAAGTCCTTTTGTTGTTGTTGTTAGGTGCTGTCCAGTGGGTTTTGACTCATAGCAACTCTATACCCAATATAATGAAAGGCTACAGGATTCTCTGCCATACTCACAGTGGTTCATTTGCTAGCCCTCATTGTGGAAACCACTGCACTAATCCATCTTGTTGGGGCTGCCGCTCTTTTGCTCCCTTCTACTGTACCAAGATTTCTGTCTAACTCTAGGTCAATGGTTCTCAACCTTCCGAAGGCCACGCCCCTTTCATACAGTTCCTGATTGTAGTGGTGACCACCCAATGATAAAATTATATTCGTTTCTACTTCATAACTGGAATTTTTCTACTATTTTGTAAAGAGCGACCCCTGTGAAAGGGTCGTTCAACCCCCAAAGGGGGTCATGACCCACTGGTTGAGAAACGTTGCTCTAAATTTAGAGGCGTTTCTCTTATGATGTACTTCAGGATATTGTTGGACGCATATGTCCTGTGTGTAAGTTCCATCGAGTGTGTTTTGCCTCAGTGCAACTCTCTGCATAAGACAATGAAATACTGCTCTGTCCTCTGCCATCCTCACAGTGGCTCTTTGCTTGCGCTCATTGTTGAAGCCACTGTGCAAATCCATGTTTTTGGGTGCCACCTCACTTTTTTTTTAAATCATTGTATTAGGGGCTCATACAACTCTTATCATAATCCATACATACATCAATTGTGTAAAGCACCTTTGTAAATGCATTGCCCTCATCATTCTCAAAACATTTCCTCTCCACTTAAGACCCCGGCATTAGCTCCTCATTTTTCCCCCTCCCTCCCCAATTCCCCCTCCCTCATGAGCCCTTGAAAATTCATAAATTATTATTTAGTCATAT
>NW_022106084.1:11873154-11876377 GCF_000313985.2 Echinops telfairi | reverse complement strand
GCTGTTCTGCTGCACTGATCCCTCAGTGTGTGGTGGGATCAGATCGGGTGCAATTCCCACACTGTCTCTGGTGTTGTCCCCCGCAGGGCCATGAGTCAGTGAGGGCCATCATGTCCCATAGTGGGGCTAGCCATGTTGTCCTTTCTGTAACTGGCAATTCTAATTGGGGTCATCCTACTCAAGGCCTGGTGGGCCAGGATGTGCTCCAGTCTCCCTGTCATCTGCTCCTGTGCGCTCAGCATTTGTTCTCAACGTTCCTAATGCCACGACCCTTAAATACCATTGTTCACGTAGTGGCGACCACCCAATTATAAAATTATTTTCAATGCTACTTCATAGCTGTAATTTTGCTATTGTTATGAATCAGGCCACCCATGTGAAAGGGTCGTTCGGCATCCCAAAGGCATCGCGACCCACAGTTTGAGAACCACTGCTCTAAACTAATAGGAGATCCTCTGAAATTCTGCTTCAGCATATTGTTAGAAGCATAAATCCTGTTGTTTTGTGGTGTCTTGGTGTGTGTGTTAGGTCATAGAAACTCTATGCACCACATAATGAAATGCTGCCCCATCCTGTGCCATTCTCACATTGGTTCTGTTGATTGCTCTCCATGTTACAGCCACTGTGCTAATCCAACTGCCTCTACTTTGCTGCCCTTCTACTCTACCAAGATTTCTGTCTTCTTTTGGGAAGTAGTTCTTAACTTTCCTAATGCTCCGACCCTTTCATACAATTCCTCATGTAGTAGTGATCGCCCATTCAAAAAATTATTTTTGTTGTGTGTCATAACCCTAATTTTGCAACTGCCAGGAATGGGCCACTGCTGTGAAAGTACCCTGGGTCCACCCAGACTGGTCACGCACAGGTGGAGTACCGCGGATCTAAACTAATAGGAGTTTCTCTTATTGTCTACTTCAGCATATTGTTAGAGGCACAAGTCCTGTTGATTTTTTTGTTAGGTGCTGTCGAGGGGGGTTTTACATATAGCAACTGTATGTACAATATAATGAAATGCTGCCCCGTCCTGTGCCATCCTCACAGTGTTTATTCGGCTTTCACTCATTGTTGCAGCCACTTTGCTATTCCATCTTGTTGGGGGCTGGCTCTGTTTTGCTACTTTTCTACTGTATCAAGATATGTATCTTCCTCTATGGCAGTGGTTCTGAACCTTCCTAATGCCACGACCCTTTCATACAGTTCCTCATGTAGTGGTGAACCCACAACGACAATTTATTTTCGTTGCTATTTCATAATTGTGATTTTGCTACTGTTATGACTCAGGAACCCCTGTGAAAGGGTCATCTGAACCCCCAAATTGGTCACGACCCACAGGTTGAGAAGTGCTGCTCTGAACTAAGAAGATTCTCTGAAGATATTCTTCAGCATATTTTTAGATGCTCAAGTCCTGTTGTTATTGTTATTAGTTGCGGTAGATTGGTTTTTGGCTCAGCAACTGTACGTACAATATAATGAAATGCTGCCCCGTCCTCTTCCATCCTCACAGTGGTTCTTTGCTTGCGTTCATTGTTGTAGTCACAGTGCTAATCCATCTTTTTTGGGGCTACCTCACTTTTGCTGCCCTTCTACTGTACCAAGATTTCTTGTCTTCCTCTAGTGTAATGGTTCTCAAGATTGCTAATACCACCAGCACCCTTTCATGCAGTTCCTCATGTAGTGTTGACCCCCAACATCAACATTTTCACTATCATTCTTAACTGTCATTTTGGAACTGTTATGAATTGTGCAACCACTGTTAAAGGGTTGTTCGATCCCCAAAAGTGGTCACGACCCAAAAGTTGTGAACCGCTGCTCTAAATTAAGAGGAGTATCCCTTAAGATACAGTTCAACATATGGTTAGACACACAAGTACTGTTGTTAACGTTGTTAAGTTCTGTCAAGTGAGATTTGGCTCTTAGCATCTCCATGCACAATATAATGAAACGTTGCCTTGTCCGGTGCCATCCTCACAGTGGTTGTTTGCTTGGGCTGATTGTTGCAGTCACTATGCTAATCCTTCTTGTTGGGGACTTCTCATTTTCTGCCCTTCTGCACCAAGACTTGTATCTTCATCTAGAGCAGTGATTCTCAACTTCCTAATGCTACTACCTTTTCATACCGTTCCACATGTCTTACTGACAACCCAACCATAAAATTATTTTCATTGCTACTTCATGACTGTAATTTTGGTACTGTTATGAATCATGCCTCCCATGTGAAAAGGTACTTCTTCGCCACAATGGCTTTCTGACCCACACTTTGAGAACCGCTGCTCTTAACTAATAAGAGTTTCTCTTAAGGTCTACTTCAACACATTGTTAGAAGCACATGTCCTGGGGATTTTGTTTTTAGGTGTTGTTGAGTGGGTTTTGACTCATAGCAACTCTGTGTACAATAAAATGGACACGCTGCCCCATCCTGTGCAATCCTCAGTGTTTATTTTGCTTGTGCTCATTGTTGCAGCCACTGCTATTCCATTTTGTTGGGGGCTGACTCTATTTTGCTGCCTTTCTACTATATCAAGATTTGTGTCTTCCTCTAGGGCAGTGGTTCTCAACATTCATAAGGCCATGACACTTTCATACCGTTCCTCTCGAAGTGGGACTACGCAACCATATAATTGCTTTGTTGCTATGTCATAACTCTAAATTTGCTACTGTTTTGACTCGGTTCACCCTGTGAAAGGGTCTTTCAACCCCCTAAAGTGGCCACGACCCACAGGATGAGAACCGCTGTTATAAACTAATAGGGGTTTGTCTTAAGGTTTTCTTCATCATATTGTTAAAAGCCGAAGTCCTTTTGTTGTTGTTTTTAGGTTCTGTCCAGTGGGTTTTGACTCATAGCAACTCTATGCCCAATATAATGAAAGGCTACAGGATACTGTGCCATCCTCACAGTGGTTCATTTGCTTGCTCTCATTGTTGAAACCACTGTGCTAATCCATCTTGTTGGGGGGCTGCCTCTCTTTTGCTCCCTTCTACTGTACCAAGATTTCTGTCTTCCTTTAGGTCAGTGGTTCTCAACCTTCCGAAGGCCACACCCCTTTCATACAATTCCTGATTGTAGTGGTGACCACCCAATGATAAAATTTTATTCGTTGTTACTTCATAAGTGTATTTTTGCTACTGTTTTGTATAGAGCGACCCCTGTGAAAGGGTCGTTCGACCCCCCAAAGGGGGTCACGACCCAAAGGTTGAAAACCACTGCTCTAAATTAAGAGGTGTT
>NW_022106084.1:11867272-11872390 GCF_000313985.2 Echinops telfairi | reverse complement strand
TTTAAGTCCCCAGACGCTATAGGTCTCGATAGCCGGGCACCATCAGCCTTCTTCACCACACTTACTTATGCACACATTTGTCTTCAGCGTTTATGTGTGGAAGGTGGTCACACAATGATGGTTTTTGTTCTTTGGTGGCGTTTCTTATAAGATGTAGTTCAGCATGTTGTGAGAAACACAAGTCCTGTTTTTGTTGCTGTTGTTAGGTACTGTCGAGTGGTTTTTGACTCATACCAACTCTATGCACAATATAATGAAGCATGACCCGATCCTGTCATATCCTCACTGTGGTCCTTGCTTACGCTCATTGTTGCAGCTACTGTGCCAATCCATCATTTTGGGGCTGCCGCTCTTTGCTCTTCTTCTACTGTACCATGATTTGTGTCTTCTTCTAGGGCAGTGGTTCTGAAACTTCTTAATGCCACGACACTTTCATACAGTTTCAAATGTAGTGATCACCCCCAAGCATAAAATTATTTTCGTTCACACTTCATAACTATTTTTGCTACTGCTATGAATCGTGCCACTCATGGGAAAGGATCATTCAAACCCCTAAAGCGTTCATGAACCACAGGTTGAGAAACAGTGCTCTGAATTTAGAGGCGTTTCTCTTATGATGTAGTTCAGTATATTGCTAGACGCATATGTCCTGTTCTTAAGTTTCGTCGAGATTGTTTTGACTCAGAGCAACTCTCTGCACAATACAATGAAACACTGCCCCATACTATGGCATCCTCACAGTGGTTCCTTGCTTGGGCTCATTGTTGCAGCCACTATACTAATCCATCTTGCTGGAGACTGCCTCTGTTTTCCTGCCCGTCCATACCAAGATTTATGTCTTTATCTAGAACAGTGGTTCTCAGCCTTCCTAATGACACTACCCTTTCATACATAGGGGTGACATCCCAAACATAAAATTATTTTTGTTGCTACTGCATAACTGTAATTTAGCTACTGTTAAGAATCAGGCCACTCATATGAAAGTGTCCTTTGTCCTCCCCATAGGCATCACGACCCACACTTTGAGAACCACTGTTCTAAACTAAGAGGAGTTTCTCTGAAGTTCGACTTAAGTATATTGTTAGAAGCATAAGCCCTGTTGTTGTTTGGTGCCTTCGAGTGTGTGTTGGCTCATAGCCACTCTATGCACCATGTAATGAAATGCTGCCCCATCCTGTGCCATTCCCACAATGATTTTTTGCTTGCTTTCATTGTTGCAGACACTATACTAATCCAACTTTTGGGGGCTGCCTCTTGTTTGCTGTCTACTCTACCAAGATTTCTGTGTTCCTTTGGGTAGGGGTTTTAACCTTCCTTTAGGTAGTGGTTCTCAACCTTCATAATTCCACGACCCTTTCATACCATTTATCATGTAGTGGTGACCCCCAATCATAAAATTATTTTCATTGTACTTCATAACACTAATTTTGTCACTGTTATGAACGGGCCACAGCTGTACAAGGGTCTTTTGTCCCACCAAACGGGTCGCGGCCAACACATTGAGGACTGCTGCTCTAAACTAATAGGGGTTTCTCTCAATGTCTACTTCAGCACATTGTTAGAAGCACAAGACCTGTTGTTTTTGTTGTTAGGTGCACTCGAGTGGGTTTTGACTCTTCGCAACTCTATGTACAGTATAATGAAACAGTGCCCCATTCTGTGCCATCCTCACAGTGTTTTTTTTGTCTTGTGCTCATTGTTACAGCCGCTGTGCTATTCCATCTTGCTTTGCGCTGACTCTATTTTGCTTCTTTTCTACTGTATCAAGATTTGTGTCTTCCTCTAGGGCAGAGGTTCTCCATCTTCCTAGTGCCATGACCCTTTCATACAGTTCACGCACAATATAATTAAAACCACTTGATGGCACCTAACAACAATAACAAAAACAGGACTTGTGCTGCTCACGGCCATTGTAATGGAGATCCCTTACCATAGATTTTTTTTTCGTTGCTATTTCATAACTGTAATTTTTCTACTGTTACGACTCAGATTACCCCTGTGAAATTGTTGTTCGACCCCCCAAAGTGGTCACAACTCACAGTTTGAAAACTGCTGCTCTGAACTAAAAGGAGATACTCTTAAGATATAATTCAGCATATTGTAGACGCACAAGTCCAGTTATTGTTGTTGTTAGGTGCCGTCTAGTGTGTTTAGGCTCATAGCAACTCTATGCACAATATAGTAAAACGCTCCCTTGCCCTCTGCCATTCTCACAGTGGTCCTTTGCATGCTCTCATTGTTGCAATCAATGTGCTAATCCATCTTTTTGGGGGCTGCCTCACTTTTGCTGCCCTTCTACTCTACCAAAATTTCTGTCTTCCTGTAGGGCAGTTATTCTCAACCTTCCTAATGCCACGGCCCTTTCATACCTTTCCACATGTAGTGGTGAACCCCCGATCAAAAAATTATTTCTACTTCAAAACTAATTTCACTGCTGTTATGAATTGGGCCACCCCTGTGAAAGGGTCGTTCAACCCCAAAAATAGGTCGCGACCCACAGGTTGAGAACAGCTGCTCCAAACTAAGAGGCATTTCTTTAAAGATATAGTTCAGCATGTGGTGAGCAGCACAAGTCCTGTTTTTGTTGTTGTTTTTAGGTGCCATCAAGTGGTTTTTGACTCATAGCAACTCTATGCACAATACGGTGAAACACGACCCTGTCATGTCTCATCCTCAAGAGGTTCTTTGCTTATGCACGTTGTTGCAATTCCTGTGCTAATCCAACTTTTGGGGGGCTGCCACTCTTTGTTGCCCTTCTACTATACCAAGATTTGTGTCTTCCTCTAGGGCAGTCATTCTCAAACTTCCCAATGCTACTACCCTTTCAAACCATTCCTCATCTAGCGGTGACTTACCAACCATAAAATTACTTTCATTGCTGCTCCTTCACTGTAATATTGATACTGTTATGAATCAGGCCTCCCATGTGACAGGGTCGTGTGTCTCCCCATAGGTGTTACCACCAACAGTTTGAGAACCGCTGCTCTAAACTAATAGGAGTGTCTTTTAAGTTCCACTTCAGCATATTGTTAGAAGCACAAGTCCTGTTCTTTTTGTTTGGTGTCCTCGAGTGTGTGTAGGCTCATAGCAACTCTATGCACTATGTAATGAAATGCTGCCCTGTTTTGTGCAATCCTCACACCTCACAGTGGTTCTTTGCTTGCTCTCTATGTTGCTGCCACTGTGCTAATCCAACTTCTGGGGGGCTGCCTCTTGTTTGCTGCCCTTCTACTCAACCAAGATTTCTGTCTTCCTGTAGGGCAGTTGTTCTCAACCCTCTTAATTCCATGACTCTTTCATACCATTTATCATGTAGTGGTGACTGCCCAATCATAAACTTATATTTATTTAACTTCATAACTCTAATTTTGCTACTGTTATGAATGGGCCACCGCTGTGAAAGCGTCCTTGGTCCCCCCAAAGGGGTTGCGACCGACACATTGAGAACCGTTGCTCTAAACTAATAGGTGTTTCTCTTAAGGTCGTCTTCAGCACATTGTTAGAAGCACAAGACCTGTTGCTTTAGTTGTTAGGTGCTGTCGAGTGGGTTTTGGCTCAGCAACTCTATGCACAATATAATTAAAGACTGCCCGGTCCTTTGCCATTCTCAGAGTGGTTCTTTGCTTGTTGTCATTGTTGCAACCACTATGCTAATCCAACCTTTGCGGGGCTGCCTCTTGTTTGCTGTCTACTCTACCAAGATTTCTGTCTTCCTTTGGGTAGTTGTTCTCAACCTTCCTTTGGGTAGTGGTTTTCAACCTTCATAATTCCACGACCTTTTCATACCATTACTCATGTAGCGGTGACCCCCCAATCATAACATTATTTTCATTGTACTTTGTAACACTAATTTTGTTACTGTTATGAATGGGCCACCGCTGTGCAAGGGTCTTTTTCCCCACCAAAGGGGTCGCGACCAACACGTTGAGAACTGCTGCTCCAAACTATTAGGAGTTTCTCTTAAGGTCTACTTCAGCACATTGTTAGAAGCACAAGATCTCTGTTGTTTTTGTTGTTAGGTGCTGTCGAGTGGATTTTGACTCTTCGCAACTCTATGTACAATAAAATGAAACACTGCCCCATCCTGGGCCATTCACACAGTGGTTCTTTGGCTTGTGCTCATTGTTGAAGCCACTGTGCTATTCCATCTTGCTGTGAGCTGACTCTGATATGCTGCTTTTCTACTGTATCAACATTTGTGTCTTCCTCTAGGCCAGGCGTTCTCCATCTTCCTAATGCCATGACCCTTTCATACAGTTCATGCACAATATAATTAAAACCACTTGATGGCACCTAACAACAATAACAAAAACAGGACCTGTGCTGGTCACGACCCTTGTAATGGGGACACCTTACCATAGAATTTTTTTTGTTGCTATTTCATCACTGTAATTTTGCTACTGTTATGACTCAGGTTACCCCTGTGAAATTGTTCGACCCCCCAAAGTGGTCACGACCCACAATTTGAGAAGTACTGCTCTGAATTAAAATTAGATTCTCTTAAGAAATAATTTAGCATATTGTAGACGTACAAGTCCTGTTGTTATTGTTGTTAGGTGCTGTCGAGTGTGTTTAGGCTCCTAGCAACTCTATGCACAATGTAATAAAACGCTGCCTTGTTCCCTGCCATTCTCACAGTGGTTCTTTTCTTGCACTCATTGTTGCAGCCACTGTGGTAATCCATCTTTTTGGGGGTTGCCTCAATTTTGCTGCCCTTCTACTCTACCAAAATTTCTGTCTTCCTCTAGGGCAGTCATTCTCAACCTTCTAATGCCACGGCACTTTCATACCTTTCATCATGTAGTGGTGACCTCCCCAATCAAAAAATTATTTTCATTGCTACATCAAAACTGTAATTTTGCTGCTATTATGAATTGGGCCACCCCTGTGAAAGGGTCGTTCAACCCGAAAAAGGCGTGGAGACCCACAGGTTGAGAACCGCTGCTCTAAATATAAAGGCTTTTCTCTTAAGATCTGGTTTAGCATATTGTTAGACGCACATGTCCTGCTGTTCATGATGTTAAGTTCCGTTGAGTGTGTTTAGGCTCATAGCAACTCTATGCACTATGTAATGAAATGCTGCCCTGTCCTGTGCCATCCTCACAGTGGTTCTTTGCT
>NW_022106084.1:11861088-11867172 GCF_000313985.2 Echinops telfairi | reverse complement strand
ACAGTGGTTCTTTGCTTGCTCTCTATGTTGCTGCCACTGTGCTAATCCAACTTCTGGGGGACTGCCTCTTGTTTGCTGCCCTTCTACTCAACCAATATTTCTGTCTTCCTGTAGGGCAGTTGTTCTCAACCTTCTTAATTCCATTACTCTTTCATACCATTCCTCATGTAGTGGTGACTGCCTAATCATAAAATTATCTTCATTTTACATCATAACTCTAATTTTGCTACTGTTTTGAATGGGCCACCGCTGTGAAAGCATCCTTGGTCGCCCCAAAGGGGTCGCGATCGACACGTTGAGAACCGCTGCTCTAAACTAATACGTGTTTCTCTTAAGGTAGACTTCAGCACATTGTTAGAAGCACAAGACCTGTTGCTTTAGTTGTTAGGTTCTGTTGAGTGGGTTTTGGCTCAGCAACTCTATGCACAATATAATTAAACGCTGCCCTGTCCTCTGCCATTCTCAAAATGGTTCTTTGCTTGAGCTCATAGTTGCAGCCACCTTGTTAATCCATCTTTTGGGGGACTGCCTCATTTTTGTTGCCCTTATACTCTACCAAGAATTCTGTCTTCCTATAGGACAATTGTTCTCAACCTTCCTAATGCCACGACTCTTTCATACTTTTCATGTATTGGTGATCCTCCTCCCCCAATAATGAATTTATTTTCATTGTTACTTCAAACCAGTGATTTTGCTAATATTATGAATTTGGCCACCCCGTGAAAGCGTCGTTCAACTCCCATAGGGGTCGTGACCCACATGTTGAGAACAGCTGCTATAAACTAAGAGGTTTTTTTCTTTAAAGATGTAGTTCAGCATATTGTGAACATCACAAGTCCTATTTTTATGTTGTTGCTGTTAGGTGCCAGCAGGTGGTTTTTGACTCATAGCAACTCTATGCACAGTAAAATGAAACGCGACCCCGTCCTGTCACATCCTCAAAGTTGTTCTTTGCTTATGCACATTGTTGCAGCTCCTGTGCTAATCCATCTTTTTTGGGGTTGCCTCTCTTGGCGGCCCTTCTACTATACAAAGATTTGAGTCTTCCTATAAGGCAGTGATTCTCATACTTCCTAATGCCACAACCCTTTCATGCAGTCCCTCATGGAGTGGTCTCCTCCAACCATGAAATTATTTCTGTTGTCACTTTATAGCTGTAATTTTGTTACTGTTATGAATTGTGCCACCTCTGTGAAAGGGTCGTTTGACACCCCCCCCAAAGGGGTCACCACCCACAGAATGAGAACCGCTGCTCTAGATGTTGAATAGTTTCTCTTAAGATCTAATTCAGCATATTGTTAGACACACAAGTACTATTGTTAATGCTGCTAAGTTCCGTCGAGTGGGTTTTGGATCATAGCAGCTCTATGCACAATATATAAGGAAACGTTGCCCCATTCTGTGCCATCCTCACAGTGGTTGTTTGCTTGAGCTCATTGTTGCAACCAGTATGTTAATCTATCTTGTTGGGGACTGCCCCTCTTTTCCTGCCTGTCTGTACTAAGATTTGAGTCTTCGTCTAGAGCAGTGATTCTCAACCTTCCTAAAGCCACTATCCTTTCATATCGTTCCTCATGTAGTGGTGACATCCCAGCATTAACATTACTTTCATGACTGTAATTTTGCGTCTGGTATGAATCAGACCACCCATGTGAAAAGGTCCTTTGTCCCCCTAAAGGCGTCGTGACCCCCAGTTTGAGAACCACTGATCTAAACTAATAGGAGTTTCTCATAATATCTAATTCAGAACATTGTTAGCACATGTTCTGTTGTTTTTGTTGTTAGATTCTGTCTAATGGGTTTTGACTCACAGCAGCTCTATGTGCAATACAATGAAATGCTGCCCCATCCTGTGCCATCCTCACAATGGTTCTATGGCTTTCACTCATTGTTGTAGCCACTGTGCTATTCCATCTTCTTGGGGACTGATTCTATTTTGCTGCCTTTCTACTGTATCAAGATCTGTGTCTTCCTCTAGGGCACTGCTTCTCAACATTTCTAAGGCCGTGACACTTTCATACCGTTCCTCTTGTAGTGGGACTACACAACCATATAATTGCTTTGTTGCTATGTCATAACTCTAATTTTGCTACTGTTTTGACTCGGTTCACCGCTGTGAAAGGGTTTTTCAATCGCCTAAAGTGGTCATGACCCACAGGATGAGAACCGCTGCTCTAAATTTAGTTCAGTATATTGTTAGTAGCATATATACTGTTGTTAATGTTGTTAAGTTCCGTCAAGTGTCTTTTGGCTCAGAGCAACTCTCTGCACAACATAATGAAACGCTGCCAAATCCTATGCTATCCTCACAGTGGTTCCTTGCTTGGGCTCATTGTTGCAGCCACTATGCTAATCCAACTTGCTGGGGACTGCCTCTGTTTTCCTGCCCATCCATACCAAGATTTGTGTCTTCATCTAGAGCAGTGGTTCTCAACCTTCCTAATTACACTACCCTTTCATACCGTTCCTCATGTAGTGGTGACATCCCAAACATAAAATTATTTTCATTGCTACTCCATAACTGTAATTTAGCCACTGTTATGAATCAGGCCACCCATGTGAAAGTGTCGTTTGCCCCACCCCACCCCCCCTTAGGCATCACGACCCACACTTTGAGAACCACTACTCTAAACTAATAGGAGTTTCTCTGAAGTTCAACTTAAACATATTGTTAGAAGCACAAGTCCTGTTGTTGTTTGGTGCCTCGAGTGTGTGTTGGCTCATAGCAACTCTATGCACTATGTAATGAAACGTTGCCCCGTCCTGTGCCATTCTCATTGTTTTTTGCTTGCCTCATTGTTGCAGCCACTATGCTAATCCAACTTTTGTGGGACTGCCCTTTGTTTGCTGTCTACTCGACCAAGATTTCTGTCTTCCTTTGAGTAGGGGTTCTCAAACTTCCTTTGGGTAGTGGTTCTCAACCTTCCTAATTTCTCGACCCTTTCATACCATTTCTCATGTAGTGGTGACCCCCCAGTCATAAAATTATTTTCATTGTACTTCATAACACTGATTTTGTTACTGTTATGAATGGACCACCACTTTGCAAGCATCTTTTGTCCCACCAAAGGGGTCGCGACCAACATGCTGAGAACTACTCCAAACTAATAGGATTTTCTCTTAAGGTCTAATTCAGCACATTGTTAGAAAGACAAGATCTGTTGTTTTTGATGTTAGGTACTGTCGAGTTGGTTTTGACTCTTCACAACTCTGTGTACAATAAAATTAAACACTGCCCCATCCTGGGCCATCCTCACAGTGGTTCTTTGGCTTGTGCTCATTGTTGCAGCCACTGTGCTATTCCATCTTGTTGTGGGCTGACTCTATTTTGCTGCTTTTCTACTGTATCAAGATTTGTGTATTCCTCTTGTACAGAGATTCTCAATCTTCCTAATGCCATGACCCTTTCATACAGTTCCTCTTGTAGTGGAGTCCCCTTACCATAGATTTTTTTTTCGTTGCTATTTCATAACTGTAATTTTTCTACTCTTATGACTGAGGTTACCCTGTGAAATTGTCATTGAACCCCACAATGTGGTCACGGCCCACAATTTGAGAAATGCTCCTCTGAACTAAAAGGAAATTCTCTTAAGATATAATTCAGCTTACTGTAGCCGCACAAGTGCTGTCTTTATTGTTGTTAGGTGTCGTCGAGTGTGTTTAGGCTCATAGCAACTCTATGCACAATATAACAAAACGCTGCCCTGTTCTCTGCCATTCTCAGAGTGGTTCTTTGCTTGCTCTTATTGGTGCAGCCACTGTGCTAATCCATCTTTTTGGGGGCTGGCTCACTTGTGCTGCCCTTCTACTCTACCAAAATTTCTGTCTTCCTGTTATTCTCAACCTTCCTAATGCCACCACCCTTTCATACCTTTCCTCATGTAGTGGTGACACCACCAATCAAAATATTATTTTCATTGCTACTTCAAAACTGTAATTTTACTGCTGTTATGATTTGGGCCACACCTGTGAATGGGTCGTTCAACACCCAAAAGTGGTCGCGACCCACAGGTTTAGAATAACTGCTCTAAACTGAGGTGTTTCTTTTTTTTTTTTTTGCAAAGTAACGAGGTAAAAGTTTATTAGAGAAGAGCAAAGGTTTACTAGAGAAAAAGAGGCAAAGGTTAGAGAAAAGCAAATCCGGATTTGGGCTACAGCATGGCCACGCAGGGTCCAAACTGAAGCAAACGGCAAGAATCTCTTTGTCCTTTTATACACTTAAAACCAGTGAGGAGAGGGGTGTGTGTGTAAGGAATGGGGAAGGGTGTCTGCACAAGATAACAGGATGGGGGCAGTTTTTAAGGTCACAGTGGCTTACTTTTACAACTTACTTCTCATCTGCTAGAGATAACATAGTTTTACTTTTACGACTTGCTTTTTCTAAAACAACATTTTCTTCTTAAGGTGGGGGGTGACCTTTAGACTCTTCAAAATGGGGTAGCTTAAGTCAAGCTCTTTTATCTTATTGAGCCTTAACATTCTCTCCTCTTCTAGTAACTGAATCAAATCATTGATTCTTTACCTTCTATGTTTGCTAAAGCTTGATAATTAGTTCTAAGGACCATTAACTTAATGTTTTGCAAGCGAGTTCCGTTCTCCACGAAGCAGCTGCCGTCCGTGAACAAAGTTTCTTCTGCGTCTTGCAGAGGAACATCTGATAGGTCTGGCCTTATGGACGTCAAGGCGTTTAAGGCTTTTTCACAGTCATGTAGTGGGACAGCGTCTGGGTCTGGTTCAGGCAAAAGGGTGGCAGGGTTCAGGGCAGCCGTGTGGCTGAAGCTTACCCGTGGTGGGTCCAGGAGCAGGACTTGGTACTGAGTAATTCTGGAATTTGAGAGCCATCTGTCGGGAGGGACTCGGAGGAGCTGTTCGACATTGTGAGGAGCAGTGATGACGAGGTTCTGGCCAAAAGTGAACTTTGAGGCTTCTTTCACCAACAAGGCGGTGGCTGCAATAGCTCTCAGGCAATTTGGCCATCCAGCTGCTACTGGGTCAAGTTTTTTGGAGAGGTACGCTACGGGCCGCTTCCAGGACCCGAGAACCTGCATTAGCACACACTTTGCCACTCCATTTGCTTCTGCAACAAAAAGGTGAAAGGGCTTTTCGAGGTTGGGAAGGGCTAGGGCAGGAGCACTTACCAGTGCCGTCTTCAGCTCCCGGAAAGCCTTGTCTTCTACATCCGTCCATACTAGTTCAGCCCTTTTTCCTCCGGTAGCGGCATCGAGTGGTTTGGCTATTTCTGCAAAACCCAGGATCCACAGGCGGCAGTATCCAACTGCCCCCAGGAATTCACGTACCTGTTTTTTGGTGGTGGGCTTGGGTATAGCTTGGATGGCCTGGATTCTGCTATTTGACAAAGTTCGATTGCCATTTTTTAGCTCATACCCCAGGTAGGTGACGGTTTCTGTACATAACTGGGCCTTTTTAGCTGAAACCTTGTAGCCCAATTGACTTAAGGTCTTTAGCAAGTCTTCTGTAGCAATTACACAGTCCGTTTGGGTTGTGGCTGCTAGCAATATGTCATCAACATATTGGAGCAGAGTTACTCGATTATGAGTTTGGCGGAACTCTTGTAGATCCTGGCTTAGGGCCTCATCAAAGATGGTGGGCGAATTCTTGAACCCCTGTGGGAGCCGTGTCCACGTGAGCTGACCACTTTCCCCCTTCTCAGGGTCAGTCCATTCAAAGGCAAATATTTTTTGGCTTTCTCTTGCCAGAGGCAAACAGAAGAAGGCATCCTTTAAGTCCAATACAGTGTACCAGCAATGCTCAGGCTTTAGTAAGCTGGGCAAGGTATATGGGTTAGGCACCGTCGGATGGATGGTTTCTACCCGTTTATTAACTTCTCTTAAATCTTGCACTGGCCGCTAGTCGCCAGTCTGGGCCTTTTTGACTGGAAGGAGTGGAGTATTCCAATTAGACTGGCAGGGTACTAGAATTCCAGCTGCCTTCAGCCGGACAATATGTTTGCTGATTCCACTCCAGGCCTCTTGGTTTATTGGGTATTGCCTTATTCGAATTGGAGTGGCAGAACTTTGTAGTTGTACTACAATGGGTGCCCGATGTTTAGCCAGCCCCGGGGGG
>NW_022106084.1:11846033-11858825 GCF_000313985.2 Echinops telfairi | reverse complement strand
ACCACTGACCCACAAGCAGCTGCAAAGTAACAAGGCAAAAGTTTATTAGAGAAGAGCAAAGGTTTACTAGAGAAAAAGAGGCAAAGGTTAGAGAAAAGCAAATCCGGATTTGGGCTACAGCATGGCCACGCAGGGTCCAAACTGAAGCCGAGGTGTTTCTTTATAGATGCAGTTCAGCATGGTGTGAGCAGCAGAAGTCCTGTTTTTTTTTTTTACTGTTGTTAGGTGCCATCAAGTGGTTTTTGACTCATAGCAACTCTATGCACAATACAATGAAACACAACCCTGTCATGTCTCATCCTCAAAGTGTTTCCTTGCTTATGCACGTTGTTGAAACTCCTGCGCTAATCCATCTTTTGGGGGGCTGCCTCTCTTTGCTGCCCTTCTACTGTACAAAGATTTGTGTCTTCCTCTAGGGCAGTGGTTCTCAAACTTCCTAATGCCACGACCCTTTCATACAGTTCCAAATGTAGTGGTGACCCCCCAACCATGAAATTATTTTCGGTGTCACTTCATAACTATAATTTTACTACTGTTTTGAATCATGCCACCTCTGTAAAAGGGTCGTTCAAACCCCAAAAGGGGTCACCACTCACAGGAAGAGAACTGCTGCTCTAGATTTTGAGGAGTTTCTCTTAAGATCTAGTTCAGCATATTGTTAGAAGCATATGTACTATCGTTAATGTTGCTACGTTCTGTCTAGTGAGTTTTGACTCATAGAAATTGTATGCACAACATAATGAAACCCTGTCCTGTCCTGTGCCATCCGCACAGTGGTTCTATGCTTGAGCACACTGTTGCAGCCACTGTGCTAATCCATCTTATTGGGGACTGCCTCTTATTTTCCTGCCCTTCTGTACCAAGATTTGTGTCTTCATCTAGAGCAGTATTTCTCAAACTTCCTAATGCCACTACCCTTTCACACTGTTCCACATGTAGTGGTGACATCCCAACCATAAAATTATTTTCATCACTACTTCATGACTGTAATTTTACTACTGTTATGAATTGGGCCACCACTGTGGAAGGGTTTTTCGACCACAAACAGGCGTTGCGACCCACAGTTTGAGAACCGCTGCTCTTAACCAATAGGAGTTTCTCTTAAAGTCTACTTCAGCATATTATTGGAAACAGAAGTCCTGTTGTTGTTTGGGGCCTTCAAGTGTGTATTGGCTCATAGCAACTCTATGCAAAATGCAATGAAACGCTGCCCCATCCTGCGCCATCCTAACAGTGGTTCTTTTGCTTGCACTCATTGTTGTAGCCACTGTGCTAATCCAACTTTGGGGAAGCTGCTTCTCTTTTGCTGCCCCTCTACTATACCAAGATGTGTGTCTTCCTCTAGGGCAATGGTTCTCAACTTCCATAATGACACGATCCTTTCATACAGTTCCTCATGTAGTGGTGATCGCCCAACAATAGAATTATTTTCAATTCTATATCTAAACTGTAATCTTGCTACTTTTATGAATCAGGTAACCCCTGTCAATGGGTCGCTCGACCCGCCAAAGATGTCACGAACCACATGTTGAGAACTGCTGCTCTGAACTAAGAGGAGATTGTCTTAAGATATAGGTCAGCATATTGTTAGATGCACAAGTACTGTTTTTATTGTTAGATTCTGTCAAGGGGGTTTTCGCTCAGCAACTATGCACAATATAATGAAAGGCTGCCCCGTCTTCTGCCATCCTCACAGTGGTTCTTTGATTATGCTCATTGTTGCAGCCAGAGTGCTAATCCATATTTTGGGGGGCTGCTTCAATTTTGCTGCCTTTTTTCTCTACCAAGATTTCTGTGTTCCGCTAGGGCAGTGGTACTCAACCTTCCTAATGCCACAAACATTTCATAACTTTCCTCATGTATTGGTAACCTCCCAATCATAAAATTATTTTCATTGCTATTTCATAACAATCACTTTGCTACTGTTATGGATTGGGCCACATCGGTGAAAGGGTGTTTGATGGGGACACATCTGAAATGGTCATTCAAACCCTAGAAAGGGTCTTGACCCACGGGTTGAGATCCGCTGCTCTAAACTTAGAGGTGTTTCTTTTAAGATGTAATTTAGCATATTGTGAGAATCACAAGTCCTGTTATTGTTGTTGGTAGGTGTGATCAAGTGGTTTTTGACTCATAGCTACTCTGTGCTCAATATAATGAAACGCTGCCCCATCCTGTACCATCCTCACGGTGGTCCTTTGCTTGAGCTCATTGTTGCTGCCACTATGCTATTCTATCTTGTTGGGGACCGCCTCTCTTTTCTGCTCTTCTGTACCAAGATTTGTGTCTTCATCCAGAGCAGTGGTTCTCAACCTTCCTAATGCCCCACTACCCTTTCATACAGTTCCTCATGTAGTGGAAACATCCAGCCATAAAATTATTTTCATTGCTGCTTCATGACTGTAATTTTGCTACTGTCATGAATCAAACCACCCAAGTGAAAGGGTCATTCTTCCCTCCAAAAGCTTCTTGACCCAAAGTTTGAGAACCACTGCTCTAAACTAATAGGAGTTTCTCTTGAGTTCTACTTCAGCATATTGTTAGAAGCACAAGTCCTGTTGTTATTTAGTGCCTTCGAGTGTGTGTTGGCTAATAGCAACTCTATGTACAATGTAATGAAATGCTGCCCCATCCTTTGCCATCCTCAGGGTTTCTCTTGCTTGCGCTCATTGTTGCAGCCACTGTGATAATCCAACATTTGGGCGGCTGCCTCCCTTTTGCTGGCCCTTTACTCTACCAAGATATGTGTTTTCCTCTAGGGCAGTGGTTCTCAACCTTCCTAATGCCACGACCCTTTCATACAATTCTTCATGGAGTGGTGAACCCCCAACCATAGAAATATTTCCGTTGCTGTTTCATAACTGCAATTTTGCTACTGTTATGAATCAGATCACCCCTGTGAAAGGGTCGTTCGAACCCCAAAAGTGGTCACGACCCACATTTTGAGAACCGCTGCTCTAAATTTGAGGAGTTTCTCTTAAATTCTAGTTCATCATATGGTTAGATGCACATGTTCTGTTGTTATTGTTGTTGGGTACCCTCGAGTGTGTTTTGTCTCATAGCAACTCTATGCGCAATATAATGAAAGGCTATACCATCCTATGCCATCCTCACAGTGGTTCTTTGCTTGGCCTCATTGTTACAGCCACTATGCTATTCCATCTTGTTGGGGACTGCCTCTCTTTGGTTGCCCTTCTGTACCAAGATTTGTGTCTTCCTCAAGAGCTGTGGTTCTCAACCTTCCTAATGCCATGGCCCTTTCATACGATTCCTCATTTAGTGGTGACTCCACAGTCATAAATTATTTTTATTGCTACTTCATAACTGTAATTTTGCTACTGTTATGAATTAGGCCACCCCTGTGAAGGGGGGGTTCATCCCCCATCCCCCTAAAGTGGTCGCGACCCACACGTTGAGAACATTTGCTCTAAACTTAGAGGAATTTCTCTTAAGATATAGTTCAGTACATTGTTAAACGCACAAGTTCTGTTGTTACTGTTTTTAGGTGCCATAGAATGGGTTAAGGCTCATAGCAACCCTGTGCACAATATATGAAACACTGTCCTGTCCTGTGCCATCCTCACAATGCTTTTTGCTTGCCCTAATTGTTGCAGCCACATTGCCAAACAATCTTTTTGTACACTGCCTCTTATTTGCTGCCCTTCTACCCTACCAAGTTTTCTGACTCCCGCTAGGGCAGTGGTTTTCAACCATCCTGATGCCACGACCTTTTCATACCATTCCTAAAGTAGTGGTGAACCCGCAATCATTAAATTATTTTCATTGCTACTTCATAACTGTACTTTTGCTACTGTTGTGAATTGGGCCACCCCTATGAAAGGGTTGTTCGTCTCCCCAAAGGGTTCGCGACTCACTGGTTAGGAACCGCTGCTCTAAACTAAGAGGACTCTCTCTTAAGATATAGTGCAGCAAATTGTTGGATACACAAGTCCTGTTGTGTTTAGGTGCCATAGAGTGGGCTTCTGCTCATACCAACCATGTGCACAATATAATGAAATGCTGCCCCATCCTGTGCCATCCACACAGTGGTTGTTTGTGCTCATTGTTGCAGTTACTGTGCTAATCCATCTTTCTGGATGCTGCCTCTCACTTGCTGCCCTTATACTCTACCACGATTTCTGTCTTCCTCTTGGGCAGCGGTCCTCAACCTTCCTAATGCCATGACCCTTTGATAACATTCCTCATATACTGGTGACTGCACAAGCATAAAATAATTTTTAGTGATACTTCGTAAGTATAATTTTGCTACTGTTATGAATGGGCCACCCCTGTGAAAGTGTCGTTCGAGTCTCCAAAGGGTTCGCAAACCACAGGTTGATAACCACTGCTCTAAACAAAGAAGTTTCTCTTAAAGTCTTCTTCAGCATATTTTTAGAAGTACAATACTGTTGTTGTTGTTGTTGTTGTTGTTAGGTGCTGTCGATTGGGTTTTGACCCATAGGAACACTATGTCCAATATAATGGAAGGCTGTGCCGTCCTTTGCCATCCTCACAGTGGTTCTTTGCTTATACTCATTTTTGTAGTCAGTGTGCTAATCCATTTTTTGGGGGCTGCCTCTTACTTGCTGCCCTTCTACAGTACCAGCATTTCTGCCTTCCTCTAGGGCAGTGGTTCTAAACCTTGCTTATGCCATGATCATTTGATACCATTCCTCATGTAGTGCTGACCGCCCAAATATAAGATTATTTTTGTTGCTACTTCATAACAATTTTGCTGTTGTTATGAACGGGCCACAACTGTGAAAGGGTCATTTGCCCCTCAATGTGGTCACGACCCACATCTTGGAAATCCCCGCTCTAAACAAAGAGGGGTCTCACCTAAGGTCTTCTTCAGCATATTGTTAGAAGCAAAAATCCTTTTGTTATTGTTAATAGCCGTCAAATGATTTTTGCTTATAATTTCTCTGTGCACAATATAATGAAATGCTGCATTCGAATCCCCAAAAGGGTCACGAACCACAAGTTGAGAAATTCTGCTCTTAAAGGAGGTATTTAAAAAAAAATGTAGTTCAGCATATTGTTAGAAGCACAAGGCCTGTTGTTATTGTTGTTAGGTGTCTTCGAGTGGGTTTTGGATCATAGCAAATCTATGCACAATATAATGAAATGCTGCCCGGTACTGTGCCATCCCCACAGTGGTTCTTTGCTTGCGCTCATTGTTTCTGCCACTGTGCTAATCCATCATTTTGGGACCAGCCTCTCATTTTCTGCCCTTTTATTCTACCAAGATTTCTTTCTTCCTCTACGGCAGTGGTTCTCACGCTTCCTGATGCCACAACCATTTAATACCTTCCCCTATGTAGTGGTGACACCATATTTATAAAATAATTTCCCTTGTTGCTTCATATCTGTAGTTTTGCTACAATTATGAATCAGGCCACCCTCATGATAGGGTCATTGAACACCACCAAATGACTTTGATTCACAGGTTGAGAACTGCTGCTCTAAACTAAGGGGTGTTTCTCTTACGATCCGCTTGACCATATTGTTAGAAGCACAAGTCCTGCAGATATTGATGTTAGGTGCCTTCGAGTGATTTTTGGCTAATAGCAACTCTATGCACAATATAATAAAATGCGGCCCCGTCCTCTGCCATCCTCACAGTATTTATTTACTAGTACTCATCATTGCAGCCACTGTGTTATTCCATCTTTCTGTGAGCTGCCTCTCATTATCTGCCCTTCTACTATACCAATATGTCTGTCTTCCTCTAGGGCAGTGGTTCTCAAACTTCCTAATGCCACGGCCATTTAATACCATCTCTCATGTAATGGTGACTGCCCAATCATAAAATTATTTTTGTTGCTACATCATAACACTAATTTTGATACTGTTATGAACGGGCCACCAATCTGAAAGGGTCATTCAGCTCCCAAAAGCGGTTGCGGCCCACAGGTTGAGAATCTATGCTCTAAACTAAGAGGAGTTTCAGTTAAGATCTACTTCACCATATTGTTTGAATCACAAGTCCTGTAATTATTGTTATTAGTTGCCATCGAGTGGGTTTTGAAACATAGGAACTCTATGCACAATATAATGAAACGCTTGCCTGTCCTGTGCCATCCTCAAAGTGGTTCTTTGATTTTGCTAATTGTTGCAGCCACTGTACTGTTCCATCTTGTTGGGGGCTGCCTCTTTTTTGCTGCCCTTTTACTTTACCAACATATATGTCTTCCTCTAGGGCATTGGATTTCAAACTTCCAAATTCCATGACTCTTTCATACAGTTACTTATGTAGACGTGACCCCAGAATCATAATATTATTTTCGTTGGTATTCATAGCGGTTAACTTGCTACTGTTATGAATTGGGCCACCCCTATGAAAGGGTCGTTCGATCTGCAAAAGGAGTCGCAACCCACAGGTTGAGACCTTCTGCTCTGAACTAAGAGGAGATACTCTTAAGATATAGTTTAGAATATTGTCACACACACAAATCTTGTGATTGTTAGATGCCGTCGAGTGGGTTTAGGATCATAGCAACCCCTGCACAATAAAATGGAATGCTGCCCTGTCCTGTGCCATCCTCACAATGGTTCTTTGCTTGGCCTCATTGTTGCAGCTGCTATGCTAATCCTTCTTGTTGTGGACTGCCTCTCTTTAACTGCCATTCTGTACCAAGATATGTGTCTTCATCTAGAGCAGTGATTCTCAATCTTCCTAGTGCCACTACACTTTCATACCGATTCTCATTTGGTGGTGACCCCAACCATAAGATTATTCTCTTTGATACTTCATAAGTGTAATTTTGCTCCTCTTGTGAATCAGACCACCCATGTGAAAGGGTCGTTTGAACCCACAAGGGAGTCGCGATCTTCAGGTTGAAAACTCCTCTAAATTGAGTTTTTCTTAGTCTACTTCAGCATATTGTTGAACCCACAAGTACTGTTGATATTTTTTTACGTGCTATCGAGTGGTTTTGACTCATAGCAATCCTATGCACAATACAATGGAATGCTGCCTCATTCTGGGCCATCCTCACAGTGGTTCTTCACTTGTCTTCATTCTTGATGCCACCAGCTGATCTGTCTTTTTGAGACCTGCCTCTCATTTGTGGCCCTTCTATTCTTCCAAGATTTCTGTCTTCCTGCAGGGCAGTGGTTCTCAACCTTCTTAATGCCATGACCCTTTGATACCATTCCCCATGTACGGGTGACCCCAATCATAAATTATTTTTCTTGCTATTTCATAACTCTAATTTTTCTACTATTGTGAATGGGCCATCAATATGAAAGGTTAATTCGACCCCCAAAAAGGGGTCACAGCCAACATGTTACGAATCACTGCTCTAAGAGGAGTTTTAGTTGAGATCTACTTCACTATATTGTTTGAAGCACAAGTCCTGTAATTATTGTTATTAGGTGCCATTGAGTGTGTTTTGCATCATAGCAACTCTATGCACAATGTAATGTAATGCTTGCCTGTTTTGTACCATCCTTACAGTGGTTCTTTGATTTCACTCATTGTTGCAGCCACTTTACTGTTCCATCTTGTTGGGCTCTGCCTCTTTTTTGCTGCCCTTCTACTTTGCCAACATAAATGTCTTCCTCTGGGGCAGTGGTACTTAAACTTCTAAATTCCATGTCCCTTTCATACAGTTCCTCATGTAGAGGTGACACCAGAACCATAATATTTCCGTTGCTACTTCATAACTGCATTTTTGCTACAGTTATGAATCGTGCCACCCCTATGAAAGGGTCATTCGATCCCCAATGGAGTCGTGACCCACAGGTTGAGGGCTTCTGCTCTGCACTAAGAGGAGATTCTCTTAAAATATAGTTTAGAATATTGTCAGGCACACAAGACTTGTTGTTATTGTTGTTAGATACCGTCGAGTGGGTTTTGGATCATAGCAACCCTTGCACAATACAGTGAAATGCTACCCTGTCCTGTGCCATCCTCACAATGGTTCTTTGCTTGGCCTCATAGTTGCAGCCACAATGCTAATCCATTTTGTTGTGAATTGCCTCTCTTTAACTGCCATTGTATACCAAGATAATGTGTCTTCATCTAGAGCAGTGATTCTCCAAATTACTAGTGCCACTACGCTTTCATACCGATCCTCATGTAGTGGTGATCTCCAATCATAAGATTATTTTCATTGCTACTTCATAACTATAATTTTGCTATTCTTATGAATCAGGCCACCCATGTGAAAGCGTTGTTTGAACCCCCAAAAGGGTCACGACCTACAGGTTGAAAACTCCTCTAAATTGAGGCATTTTTCTTAATGTCTACTCCAGCATATTGTTACACCCACAAGTGCTTTTGTAAATGTTGTTTGGGGCCATCGAGTGAGTTTTGGCCCATAGCAACTCTATGCACAATATAATGAAATGGTGCCTCATCCTATGCCATCCTGTCTGTGGTTTTTGGGCTTGCGCTAAATTTTGCAGCCACTGTGCAAATCCAACTATTGGAAAGCTGCCTCTCTTTTTCTGCCCTTCTCCTGTACCAAACATGTGTCTTCCTGTAGGGCAGTGGTTCTCCAATTTCCTAATGCCACGACCCTTTCATACAGTTGCTCATGTAGTGGTGACACCCCAATCATAAAATCATTTTCATTACTACTTTGAAACTCTAATTTTGGTACAGTTATGGATCGGGCCACACCTGTGAAAGGGTCATTCGAACCCCCCAAAGGGGTCGCGAGCCACAGGTTGAGAAACTCTGCTCTTAAAGGAGGTGTTTTCTTAAGATGTAGTTTGGCATATTATTAGAAGCACAAGGCCTGTTTTTATTGTTGTTAGGTGCCCTCGAGTGGGTTTTTGATCACAGCAACTCTATGTACAATATAATGAAATGCTGCCCGGTACTGTGCCATCCCCACAGTGGTTCTTTGCTTGTGCTCATTGTTTCTGCCACTGTGCTAATCCATCATTTTGGAACCAGCCTCTCATTTTCTGCCCTTCTATTCTACCAAGATTTTTTTCTTCCTCTTGGGCAGTGGTTCTCAAGCTTACTAATGCCACAACCCTTTGATACCCTTCCACTTGTAGAGGTGACCGCAAAATCATAAAATATTTCCCATTGCTACTTCACATCTGTATTTTGCTACAGTTTTGAATCGGGCCACCTCGTGAATAGGTCTTTCAACACCCCCAAATGGCCTTGATTCGCATGTTGAGAACTGCTGCTCTAAACTAAGGGGAGTTTCTCTTAAGATATACTTTGCCATATTGTTAGATGCACAAGTCCTGTAGTTATTGTTGGTAGGTGCCTTCGAGTGGTTTTGGCTTATAGCAGCTCTATGCACAATGTAATGAAATGCGGCCCCATCTTCTGCCATCCTCACAGTGGTTCTTTGCTAGTTCTCATCATTGCAGCCACTGTTCTATTCCATCTTTCTGTGGGCTGCCTCTCATTATCTACCCTTCTACTCTAACAATATGTCTGTCTTCCTCTAGGACAGTGGTTCTCAACCTTCCTAATGCCACAGCCATTTGATACCGTTCCTCATGTAATGGTGACCACCCAATCATAAAATTATTTTTGTTGCTACTACATAACTCTAATTTTGCTAATGTTAAAAATGGGCCACCCATGTGAAATTGTAATCCGACCCCCCCCCAAAAGGGGTCGCAGCCCACACGTTGAGAATCTCTACTCTAAACTAATAGGAGTTTCAGTTAAGATTTACTTCATCATACTGTTAGAAGCACAAGTCCTGTAGTTATTGTTATTCGGTACCATCGAGTGGGTTTTGAATCATAGCAACTCTATGCACAATGTAATATAACGCTTGCCTATACTGTGCCATCCTCACAGTGGTTCTTTGATTTCGCTCATTGTTGCAGCCAGTGTACAGTTCCATCTTGTTAGGGGCTGCCTATTTTTTGCTGCACTTTTACTTTACCAACATATATGTCTTCCGCTAGGGCAGTGGTTCTCAAACTTCCAAATTCCATGACCCTTTCATACAGTTCCTCATGTAGAGGTGACCCCAGAATCATAATATTATTTTTGTTGATTCTTAAATAACTGTAATTTTGCTAGTTATGAATCTGGCCACCCTTATTTAAGGGTCGTTCGATCCCCAAAGGAGTCGTAACCCACAGGTTGAAACCTTCTGCTCTGAACTAAGAGGAAATTCTCTTAAGTTATAGTTAAGAATATTGTCAGGCACACAAGTCTTGTTGTTATTGTTGTTAGATGCCTTCAAGTGGGTTTTGGATCATTGTAATCCCTGCAAAATACAATGAAATGCTGCCTTGTCCTGTGCCATCCTCACAATGGTTCTTTGCTTGGCCTCATTGTTGAGGCCACAATGCTAATCCATCTTGTTGTGGACTGCCTCTCTGTAACTGCCATTCTGTACCAAGATATGTGTCTTCATTTAGATCAGTGATTCTCCAACTTCCTAGTGCCACTATCCTTTCATACCGATCCTCATGTACTGGTGACACCCAAACCATAAAATTATTTTCATTGCTACTTCATAACTGTAATTTTGCTATTCTTATGTATCAGGCTGCCCATGTGAAAGGGTCGTTTGAACCCCCAAAGGGATCACGACACACAGGATGAAAGCTCCTGCTCTAAATTGAGGATTTTCTCTTAAAATCTACTTCAGCAAGTACTGTTGATATTGTTTTCACGTGCCGTTGAGTGGGTTTTGGCTCATAGCAATTCTATGCACAATATAATGAAATGCTTTCTTGTCCTCGACGGTCCTCACAGTGGTTGTCCACTTGTCTTCATTCTTGCTGCCACTGTGCTAATCTGTCGTTTTGGGACCTTCCACTCATTTGCTGCCCTTCTATCCTTCTACCATTTCTGTCTTCCTCCAGGGCAGTGGTTCTCAACCTTCATAATGCCACGGCCCTTTGATACCATTCCCCATGTAATGGTGACCCCAATCATAAAATATTTTAATTGCTAATTAAATGCTGTAATTTAGCTACCCTTATGAATCAGGCCACCATTGTGAAAGGGTCATTAGACCCCACCAAAAGGGGCGCGACCCACAGGTTGAGAACCACTGTTCTAAACTCAGGTGTTTCTCTTAACATCTACTTCACTATACTGTTAGAAGTACAAGTCCGGTACTTACTGTTGTTAGGGACTCTGAGTTGGTTTTGGATCATAACTCTATGCACAATATGATGAAATGGTCCCCGGTCCTGTGCCATCACCACTGTGGTTCTTTGCTTGCGCTCATTGTTTCTGTCACTGTGTTAATCCATATTTTTGGGAGCAACCTCTAATTTGCTGCCCTTCTATTCTACCAAGATTTCTTTCTTCCTCTAGGGCAGTGGGACTGAACCTTCCTAATGCCACAACCTTTTGATACCCTTCCTCTTGTAGTGGTGACCCCATAATCATAAAATAATTTCAATTGCTACCTCATATCTGTAATTTTGCTACAGTTATGAATTGGGCCACCCTCGTGAAAGGGTCATTCGACACCCACCCATCCCCAATGGCCTTGATCCAAAGGTTGAGAACCGCTGCTCTAAACTAAGGGGAGTTTCTCTTAAAATCTACTTCACCATTTTGGTAGAAGCACATATCCTGTAGTGATTTTTGTTAGGTGCCTTCGAGTGGTTTTTGGCTCATAACTCTATGCACAATATAATGAAATGCAGCCCCATCCTCACAGTGGTTCTTTGCTAGTGCTCATCATTGCAGCCACTGTATTATTCCATCTTTCTGGGGGCTGCATCTCATTATCTGCCCTTATACTCTACAAATATGTCTGTCTTCCTCTAGGACAGTGGTTCTCAACTTTCCTAATGCCACGGCCATTTGATAACCTTTCCTCATGGAACGGTGACTGCCCAATCATAAGATTATTTTTGTTGCTACTACATAACACTTATTTTGCTAATGTTACCAAAGGGCCACCCATGTGAAAGTGTCATTCATCCCCCAAAAGGGGCCGCGAACCACTGGTTGAGAATCTCTGTTCTAAACTAATAGGAGTTTCAGTTAAGAACGACTTGTGATAACAGTTGTATGAGCCCCTAATAAAATGTTTAAAAAAAAAAAAGAACGACTTCACCATATATTATTTGAAACACAAGTCCTGAAGTTATTGTTGTTAGGTGCCCTTGAGTGTGTTTTGGCTCATTGCAACCCCTGCAAAATATAATGAAATGCTGTCCTTCCCTGTGCCATCTTCACAGTGGTTCTTTGATTTTGCTCATTGTTGCAGCCAGTGTACTGTTCCCTATTGTTGGGGGCTGCCTCTTTGCTGCCTTTCTACTTTACCAACATATGTGTCTTTCTCCAGGGCAGAGGTTCTCAAACTTCCACATTCCATGACCCTTTCACACAGTTCCTCAAGCAGAGGTGACCCGAGAACCATAAAATTATGTTTGTTGCTACTTCATAACTGTAATTTTGCCACTGTTATGAATCGGGCCACCACTATGAAAGGGTCATTCGATCCCCTAAGCGAGTTGCGACCCACAGGTTGAGAATTTCTGCTCTGAACTAAGAGGAGATTATTTTAAGATACATTTTAGAATACTGTCAGACACACAAGTCTTTTTATTGTTGTTAAATGCCGTCGAGTGGGTTTTGGCTCATTGCAACCCCTGCAAAATATAATGAAATGCTGTCCTTCCCTGTGCCATCCTCACAGTGGGTCTATGCTTGGTCTCATTGTTTCAGCCACAATGCTAATCCATCTTGTTGATCTTGTTGTGGATTGCCTCTCTTTAACTGCCATTCTGTACCAAGACATGTGTCTTCTTCTAGAGCAGTGATTCTCCAACTTCTAGTGCCACTACCCTTTCATACCGATCCTCATGCAGTGGTGAACCCCC
>NW_022106084.1:11841134-11845506 GCF_000313985.2 Echinops telfairi | reverse complement strand
GCGGCTCCCTGTGATCCATTCCCCCTTGCTACCTCCCCCTTCCCTCCTGGTATCGCCACCGTCGCCCCCGGTCCCAAGAGGCTCCTCCGTCCTAGATTCCCTGCGCTTCCAACTCCCATAAAAGGACAGGTATACCATGAGTCCCCTGAGGTAAGTACAATCAGCAATTCACAATTCACCATAAGATTATTTTCAATGCTACTTCATAACTGTAATTTTGCTTCCGTTTTGAATCAGGCCACCCATGTAAGTAGGTCATTCGACACCCAATGAGGTCGCACCCACAAGTTGAGAACGCCTGCTCTAAACAAAGAGGAGTTTCTCTTAAGGTCCTCAGCATATTGTTAGAAGCACAAATCGTGTTATTGTTGGTAAGAGCCGTCGAAATAGTTTGATTCATAGTAACTGTATGCACAGTATAATGAAATACAGCCCAGTCCTGTGCCATCCTCACAGTGGTTCTTTGCTAGTGCTCATTGTTGTAGCCACTGTGCAATTCTCTCTCTCTGGGGTCTGCCTCTCATTATGTGCCCTTCTACTCTAACAATATGTCTGTCTTCCTCTAGGACAGTCGTTCTCAACCTTCCTAATGCTATGACCATTTGATTCCGTTCCTCATGTAATGGTGACTTCCCAGTCATAAAATTATTTTTGTTGCTACTTCATAACTCTAATTTTGCTACTGTTATTAATGGGCCACCAATGTGAAAAGGTCATTCAACGCCACCAAAAGGGGTCATGACCCATAGGTTGAGAACTTCTGCTCTAAATAGGAGTTTCAGTTAAGATCTACTTCACCATATTGTTAGAAGCACAAGTCCTGTAGTTATTGTTATTAGGTGTCCTCGAGTGGGTTTTGGATCATAGCAACTCTATGCACAATGTAATGAAATGCTTGCCTGTCGTGTGCCATACTCACAGTGGTTCTTTGATTTCGCTCATTGTTTCACCCATCGTACTGTTCCATCTTGTTTGGGGCTGCCTCTTTTTTATTGCCCTTCTTCTTTACCAACATATGTGTGTTCCTCCAGGGCAGTTGTTCTCAAACTTCCAAATTCCATGACCCTTTCATACAGTGTCTCATTTTGTGGTGACCCCTGGACCATAATATTATTTTCCTTGCTACTTCATAACTGTAGTTTTACTACTGTTATGAATCGGGCCACCCCTATGAAAGAGTCGTTCGATCCCCAAAAGGAATCATGACCCACAGGTTGAGACCTTCTGCTCTGAAGTAAGAAGAGATTCTCTTAAGATATAGTTTAGAATATGTTCAGACCCCCCAGTCCTATTGTTTATTAAATGATGTCGAGTGGGTTTGGGTCATAGCAACCAGTACACAATATAATGAAATGCTACCCGGTCCTGTACCATCCCCACAGTGGTTCTTTGCTTGCGCTTATTATTTCCACCACTGTGCTAATCCATCTTTTTGGGTCCAGCCACCCATTTGCTGCTCTTCTATTCTACCAAGATTTTTTTCTTCCTCTAGGGCAGTGATTATTAAGCTTCCTAATGCCACAACCCTTTAATACCTTTCTCCATGTAGAGGTGACCCCATAATCATAAAGTAATTTCCATTGCTACTTCATATCTGTAATTTTTGCTACAATTATGAATCGTGCCACCCTTGTTAAAGGGTCAATCGAAACTCCCAAAATGTTCTCAACCAAAATGTTGGGAACTGCTGCTCTAAACTAAGGGGAGTGTCTCTTAACATCAACTTCACCATATTGTTAGAAGTACAAGTCCTGTAGTTATTTTTGTTAGGTGCCTTCGAGTAGTTTTTGGCTCTTAGCAACTCTATGCACAATATAATGAAATGCTGCCCCGTCCTCTGCCATCCTCACAGTGGTACTTTGCTTGTGCTTATTGTTGCAGCCACTGTGTTATTCCATCTTGCAGGGGCTGCTTCTTTTACTGCCCTTCTATTGTACAAACATTTGTGTCTTCCTCTAAGACAGTGGTTCTGAACCTTCCTAATTCCATGACCTTTCATAGAGTTCCCAATGTAGTAGTGCCCCCCCCCGAACTATAAAATTATTTTCCTTGCTACTTTATAACTATAATTTTGCTACTGTTATTAATCGGTCCACGCTTGTGAAAGGGTCTTTCGACCCCGCAACGGCATTGCGAAAACAGGTTGAGAACCACTGCTCTAAACTAAGAGGAGTTTATCTTAAGATACAGTTCAGCATATTGTTAGACGCACAAGTCCTGTTTTTATTGTTGTTTGGTGCCTTCGAGTGGATTTTCGCTCATTGTAACTCTATGCACAATATAATGAAACACTGCCCCATCCTGTGGCATCCTCAAAGTGTTTCTTTGCTTGTCCTCATTGTGGCAGCCACTGTGCTAATCGATCTTTCTGTGGACTATCCTTAGTTATCTGCCTTTCTACTCTACCAAGATTTCGGTCTTCTTCTAGGGCTGTGGTTCTCAACCTTCTTAAAGCCACAAACATTTGATACCATTCTTCAGGTAATGGTGACCGCCCAATCATAAAATGGTTTTTGTTGCTACTTCATAACTCTAATTTTGCTGCTGTTATGAATGAGCCACCAATGTGAAAGTGTCATTCATCCCCGCAAAGGGGTTGCGACCCACAAGTTGGGAATCGCTTCTCTAACTAATGGGAATTTCTCTTAAGTTCTCCTTCAGCATATTGTTAAAAGCACAAATGCTGTTGTTTTTGTTGTTAGTAAGTGTCAGGTGGTTTTTGAATCATATCAACTCGATGCACAATTTACTGAAATACTGACCCATCCTGTTCCATCCTCACAGTGGTTCTTTCCTTGTGCTCATTATTGCAGCTACTGTGCTAATCCATCTTGTAGGGGCTGCCTCCCTTCTACTGACCTTCTACTGTACCAATATTTCTGTCTTCTTCTGGGGCAGTGGTTATCAACCTTCCTAGTTCCACGACCCATTGATTCTGGTCCTCATGTAGTGGTGACACCTCAATCATAAAATTATTTCATGGCTATTTCATAACTTTAATTTTGCTACTTTTATGAAACAGGAACCCTTCTGAAAGAGTCATTCAATCCCCCCAAAGTAGGTTGTGACCCACAGTTTGAGAACATCTGCTCTAAACCAATAGGAGTTTCACTTAGGATCTACTTCACCATATTTTGCTGAGGAGGTACAAAGGGAAAACTTGTCTCTACTTCTCTTTTGAAGGACAACTTCTGCCATATCCCTCCATCACCACCTCATTTCCCTTTGCCATTCTCTGAGTAGCTAACACTTTTCATCATTATTAAGGAGATTTAGTGATATAATGGGTTACTGCTACCAACAGGCAAGTAGTTCAAACCCACCAGCCTCCCCAAAGGAGAAAGGTGAGGCTTTCTGCTCCCTTAAAGATTTACAGCCCCAGAAACCCACGGAGGCAGTTCTACTCTGCCCTAGAGGCTCCCTATGGGTTGGAATCAACTAGATGGCAGTGAGTGTGTTTGGTATGGTTTGGTTTGATTTGGTTTTCTACCATCGTGTTAACTCTGAGATGGGAAAATGTAGGCTGAAGACCCCACAGTCCCCTTTCTTGTGTCCCCCAGATTTCTCACTGAAGAGTGACTTGTCTTGCACTGCTTCTGCTTTCAGCTCTGCCCTTTTACCTGAGGCCTTAGGTACTACTGCCGAGTAACACATTCCCCCCAAACGCAGTGACTTAAAACACTAGACATTTTCTCATGCTGACAGATTCCGTGGGTCAGCAATTCAGACAGGGTCCAGCGTGTAGTCTCAGCATGGAAAACACACTGAGGTGGCTTGATAACTGGGTTGATTTGTTGAAGAACTGTGTGAAGAACAGATTTTCATATGTGATAGTGACATGATGGTTGCATCATGAGGGTTCCTTCATTCACATATCTGCCTTCCCATTGCCCAACTAGGCTGGGAGGACTGTCAGCTGCATATCTACAGGTGGTTTCTCTATGTAATTCGAGCTTCTTCACAGCAGCAGCATGGTGACTGCAGGATCAATGGATGCCTTACAGGGCAGCTCAAGGCTCAAGTTCAAGTGAATAAGGCAGCAACAACATGATCTGGCCATCAGCATCACATACATTGTATTCTATTGATTGAAGCAGACACCATCTTACTCATCTTCAAATAGAAGGGACCCACATCCCACCTTGTGGTGGGAGGAGTGTCTAGATTAAGTGGTAAACAGTCTATTGGTTGAGAGAGACGGCTGGCCAACATCTTGGAAAATCTGATCTCACCCTGTCTGGCGAATGGTAAAGCAATGTCTATATTCCCACTGAGACAGTTTATTGTGCCAGCCTGGCTGATAAACGCAGGTGGGATTGACTGAGGGGCGGAGAGATGGATGGCTTGGTGAGCCTTGCCTTTCTTGTCTCTC
>NW_022106084.1:11806474-11838974 GCF_000313985.2 Echinops telfairi | reverse complement strand
AGGGCAGATACTGAGGGAAGATGTCAAGGTGTGTTGTGTGTGATTAGGTGCCCTCCACTTGTTTGTGTGCATGGTGACCACATGTGACCGAGAGGACTTTCTCCTGAGAATTCTTCCCTGGCAGAGCCCCTGAATTAGGGCAGATACTGAGGGAAGATGTCAAGGTGTGTTGTGTGTGATTAGGTGCCCTCCACTTGTTTGTGTGCATGGTGACCACATGTGACCGAGAGGACTTTCTTCTTGTGGGGAGAGGGGTTAGGCTGTTATCTTTATGGGAGCAAGTCTTCCTCCTGCATGGACTCAAATCATCTCAATATCAGGGCTCCTTTAATTGGCAGCATAAAAACTGACCAATCCCCCCATCAGCAAGTTGATACAAATGCAGAGTGACCCTATAGGACATGATAGAACTGCCCCTGTGGGTTTCTGAAGCGGTAACGCTTCATGAGAGTAGGAAACCCAGTCTTTCTCCCCAAGAGTGGTTGGTGATTTCGAACTACTGACCTTGCGAGTTAGCAACACACCTCGTAACCCCTATGCCACCAGGGCTCCCTTAGACACTCCAAATAATCCAAGGTGATTCAGGTGATATAAGGGGAAGAGCAAAACGAGATTTCAAAATGGTTTTCATTCTATGCTCTTAGAGTCCTAAGGACTGAGTTGAGAGTAAGGGGGGTGTGGGGGATAACAATAGGGAGAGGGAGGGAGGAGAGTGGGAGAAGAGAGGGGAGAGAGAGAGATTGAGAGAGAGAGAAAGGTGATTTAGAACTGTGGAAGTTTTGTGGGCAAGCAAGCCTTTTTCTGCCTGAGCAGGCAGATGGAGAAATCTATAAACAACCAAGGAGCAAGCCTGAAGATAGAGCTAGGTGATCGAGTAGGCAGGGGGATAATAGTGCTCAAGTCAATGGAGTCCCTGAGCCACATGAAAATGATTCAGGGCTTAAAAGGCTCTGCCTGTGTGCTTTGTAGCTGAACAAAAGCATTCTATGGACACACAAAAGTGGCTTCAGAAAGAGAACAGGTTTTCCTGACTTGCCTCTCTGGCGTTTAAATTAATGCTTCAGAACTTTACTTTGAAGCAGTTGCCCATGTTAAAAAACAATCTGGGAGGCGAGGTGGGACCATTCAATATTCAATGGAATATTGGCAATTCTTGGCTGCCAACTGCTTGAAAGCATGTCTTCCATCAGCCTTCACCAGTCTGTTCTATTCAGAAGTAAAAAAGGGCACTGGGGGCAATCACTTTGGCCTAGGACCATGGAAGCAGGAAGAAATGCTGAGGTGGGCAGATAACTTTATCATCATTAATGGGCTACTTAACTCCTTGGAGGAAGGGTAGTGGTGGCACCAGTGAGGTGTCCCAGCTGCAGAGGGCACTGTCAGCATCCTTTTAGAAGGGAGGGTGTCTGAGTTTGGGGTACCCAAGAAGCATACCCTGAGATGAGGAAGGAACCAAGTGCAAGTTGTTTGTTTGGGAGATGCAAGAAACACTGGTAGGGGAATGGGGAAGGAAGCCAAGAGTTGGAAGGCGGCCAATACAGGTTGCGGTATCGAGTCAGCTGGCTCTGTGGGCAGCTGGAGAGTAATTCCCTTGGGGAATGTCTGGAAAATCAGGAGAACTGTTCTTCTCCAGCTGTGTGTGATGCAAGACCAGGCTGTTGGGTACCTTTATAAAAGACTATTAAAACGTCCTAGCGATGTCAGATTCTGAGATCAAAGAATCTTCTTTCTTGCTTGGTCTTGTTGGTAGGTGCTGTCAAGTTGGTCTGCCTCAAAGCAGCCCCCATGTACAACACAAGGAATTTATGCCCAGTCCTGGGCCACCCTCAAATCATCCTGATGTGTGAACCCATCGTTGCAGCTCCCTTGGCCATCCATCCTGTCAAGGGCCTGCCTCATTGTCGCTGCTCCTCCACTTTATTCAGACCAGATGGGTTCTTCTTCTGCCACTCCCTCTGACAAGATTCTGCCTTGATTTACTAGGCCTCCACTACCTGACAGTGTTTCCATGCCAAGCATAAGATTTTCAGGGGCGGATACCTTCACAGTGGGCAGCCGATTCTTTCTTCATCCTTAGCCTGTACTTAGGCTGGAAACTCCACTGCACCCTTTGCCCTTTCAGTGACCTTGCTGGCATTGGAAATACCAGTGACATGGCCTCCAGCCTTCCTTTTTGTACCTAGCTGAAAATGGACAGATGGTAAACATTTCACAGCTTGTCACCGGTCCATGTACCACCCTTGGAGCAGCACTGTTGTAGACCATACATCACTGAGTTCTCCTGTGTAAGAAGCTGGAGCACTGTTGGCTGAGTGGTTACACACTGGGTTGCTAATTGTGGGGTCCAAAGTTGGAAACCACCAGCTGCTCTCGGGGAGAAAGAGCTGACTTTCTATTACAGTAAAGAGTTAATGACCTCAGAAGCCCTCATTATGAACTGAAATCAACTCGATGGCAGGAGTCTGAAATTTGTGTGTGTCATGTTAGGCAGTGGGGGAAGGTTGGTGGCCAGAGTGTTGGTTTGGCTGTGGCACAGGGGTGGGTGGTGGTGGTGGGGGGATAAATTCCTCTGTGTGCATTAAACTAGAAGAGTAGCCATTTCCTATTTCTAGAAAGCTATTGAAAAAGAACTTCAGTTAGTGGCAGTTGAAAGTCAGCCTAAAAACACTGTGGGGCAAAGGGTAGGGTGTCAAAACATATGCTCCTGAGGGGCCCACCAAGGTCTTTGCCCATCCCTTTATGGTTAGTGACTCTCTGGGCACTTAAGGCAAACGCAAAGACTAGACTTAAGTGTCCAGAAAAATGTCCCAGTGTCAAGGCTTCACTCTGACTAGTTTTAAATATAGAGTCACTGTGAGGTGGGCACTAGTTTATGTGCTGTGATAGTTAAGGTTTATTAACTATCCTGGCCAATAAACACATGTGGGATTAATTGAAGGGCAGGGAGATAAATGCCTCGGTAAGCCTCGTCTTTATTTTTCATAGCTCTCGTTCTCTGATGATCAGACCAATGCGTGGATACCTTAGCTAGTTCTTTGCCTCAACTAGCTAGGCTCAGTTCTTGTGAGACATCCCTGAGGTGAAACCACATGGACCTACACTGATGCAGCGCTGATGCTAGAGCAGCTGACTGGAGACCACTGACAGCGCTGAGATGCTTACACGCTCCCTGATTTGGCTTTTCTCCTGCACCCGCCATCACTGCGTGTGTTTGGTAATATGGAGGAGGACTTTGTGTATTGGTGTGGGCTATATTGGCTAATATTGGACTTGTGGACATGGACAGCACTGGGTTGGGATGTTTTCTTGATGTGCACTTACCCTTTATCTAAAACTCTCTCTTATACGTATGAGTTTCTGTGGATTTGTTTCTCTAATGTGCCCAGACTAACACACCTGCCTAGCCCAGTATCAGAATTCAGTTTTCCTCAAAGTAGTGATACCACTATTAAGAGAGTTAAAGTTTATTGTGCCAACCTGGCTGACAAACACAGGTGGAGTTAATTTAAGTATGGAGAGATAAATGTCTTGGTGAGCCTCGCTTTTCTTGTTCTGGGGTATCTTGCTCTCTGATGGTCAGACTCGGTTGCAGCTGCCTTAACCCAGACTAAAACATGTATAATAAGAAAACCCAGGACACAAATTAGCACCCATGTCCATTTTTGAAGGACACTAAATACAGAAAAGCCATTTTCCCCTATGGCATCCCTGGGTGGCACCAACAATTAAGAGCTCTATTACTAACTAAAATGTACTTTTGAACCCATATGGAGGTGCCTCAGAGGACTGACCTGATGACCTGCTTCTGAACGCTTACACAGCCTTGAAACCCCTACCTAACACAGTTCAGTTTGGCTCTGCACACAGAGTAGTTCCGTGACTTGGAATCAACCTCACAGCAACTGGTTTGGTTGAAAGGTACTCAGTCCCCGAGTTGTGACTGGCCCCATTCTGATGATTCTGTCATGAGCCAGTCCTGACATAAGTCAAAGACCTCATTCTTCTTCTTTTTTTATTATCATAACCTTTACACATCTGACCTTTATTAGTCTGTGGGGGTTGAAAACTTTGGATATAAGCACACAGCTAGAATGATATCAGAGATATGTGCTGTAGCATTATATGTAGTACATGCTACTAATGGTAAACTCTTTAAAAAGAAAGCAAAGCAGATGGTCATAATGCAGCTCGTCATAACTTGAAAACATCACAAATCAGATTGTGTTTTCCGGGTCTTTGAACTGATACCAATTCAGTCATAGGCTGATGAAAAGAATGTGAAATAGACCCGGCTTTTTAAAAGTTTTGACGATTTGGAAGGCTAAATAGAATGGGGGGGGGGTATGGTTTAAATCCTGGAATTCGAGATTTGGGAACCTTTCAGGAACCTGTTACATGACACCAATTTATTTCCAAAACTGTGGAGAGCGACACACATTCATTGCACCAAGTGCTTGGCTGCCATCTTTGAGCCGGGTATTATTATTTTCTACTCAGCTTATCCAGATATTTACTTGCATGCTGGCCTTATTTTTATAAAGGGAAATGAGTCTCTCATGCCTCAACAATTTTTAAAAAAAATTCCATACACCACATCATTTACTAACAAAGGATTTTTAAAAAGCTGAAAAAAGGAAAAGGTGGCTATAAAGTAGAAAAAGTGGTGTTGCTGGGTAAAAGACAGGGACTGCAGGACAGGGTACTGGGAACTTCAGAAGCCTAGGGATTTGGGAGGAGATGCTGATTCAGGACATATGACTTAATCCTGGCCATGACTAAACCACGTTGAACCACTTTGAGAAGCTCTAGTGTTTTCTCCTGGTATCAGTTGTCTGATTTACTCTCACCGGAAGCTTTTGATTCTATGTCTCCTCTTCTGCAGGCTAGTTTTTCAGGGGATTGATAGCTCTTTCTAGACTTGTGATAAACTCTTAGTCTGCAGGTTTGGAGTCTGGGTCTGGCTACATTTGTGTTTATGGGAGTGAGAGGGCCATCTGAATCGAAGGGTCTATTCAGAAGGTCCATGTGGAGTCAGGTCCTACTGGAGAAGTCAGACCGAACAGCCTGGTCAATGTAGTTGACATCCATCCTGGGACAGAGTTTTGGGTTCAGGAGTAGAAAGATAGGGATAAGCGTGATGCAAACACAAGCAAGTGTCTTTAATACATAGATCCTTTCAGACTCTGGCCTGGACACTGATCCTGTGTGGCGTCTTTACATACACTGTCTCCTGTGTCCAGAAACAGTTTTGAGGACTTGGTGATTGTGACCGAGTAGGAGGGCTCACTGCATAGATGTCACACTGTCTAGGTTTGCATGATGACTCTTCCATCTCAAGCAGTGTCTTAGTGTGCCTCCATTTCCTGGTCTGTAAAATGGGGTAGATAGTTCTCCCCATCTAATCCACTTTGTGGTTAATCTACTAAATAAACTAATAACACCTATAGGTTATTAAAGGTTAAGGGGCTTGGCTGCTAACCAAAAGGTTGCTATTTGAGTCCATCCAGAGGTGCCTTAGAAGAAAGGCCTGGTATTCTACTTTCAAACCTCAGCTCTGGGAAACCTATGGAGCACAGTTCTATGACAGACATGGTGTCGCCATGAGTGGGTGTCAGCTAGATGGCCAATTTTCTTTTTCCCTACTTGTAACACTCTTCAGGAGGCCTGGTGGTGGAATGGGTTTCACATGGGGCTGCTAACCAAAAGGTCAGAAGTGCATAACCATTAGTCCATCTCTCAGGAGAAAGAAGAGGCCTGCTACTCTCAGAAAACTGTTCCAGTCCCGGAAACATGCAAAGTGGCAATTCTACCTTGTCCCATGGTATCGCTATGAGTTTCCCTCAACTCGCTGGCAGTGAGTGTTTGGGAGACACACTTCCATCTGGGTAAGGCAGCAAGTCTACATGCATCCTGGATCCACCCTGCTCATGTGTCTGGGTCAACATTCTGGCAGCTGGTAGGCTTGAACCAACAGAACCCCTGTTGTCTGCCCGGAGATTTGACCAGTGGCCAGGTAGCTACCCCTCACCCCACCTGTAGGCCTTTACTCACTCCTGCAGCATGAGTCACTGTTCACATGCAGATGGAAGCCAAGGTAAAGGAGTGTGACTCAAGCTTTCCATATTCAACTGTTCATTCTGTGACAGTGTGCAGCCTCTAGACTAGATCAAGTGTTTCCACCAACCGGATTCCTGCTGTTGCCACCTGGGAAAGAATTTTATGAGTATTGCCTCAATGGCCAGTAAGGCTTACTCCTCAGGGCACAGACTCTAGTCACCCTTCCGTTCACCTCCTTAGGGAATATTTCTCCTCTACCAGTCCTCACCTGGGAGATGGTTGAGGCTGCCTACTCCCATAAAGTTACAACATCAGCACCACACAGGAGCAGTTCTTCTCTATCCTAGATGGTCACTAGGAGTCAGCATGGACTCAGTAGTAGTGAGTTTGGTTTGGTTTTGAGTCCTCACACAACAGCCCTGTGTAATTGGGTAACATGTTGGGCTGCTAACTGCAAGGTCAGCATTTCCAAACTACGAGCTGCTTCTAGAGAGAAAGAGGAGGCTTTCAATTTCCAAAAAGATCTGCAATCTCAGAAACCCACAGGGCAGCCCTACTCTGTCCCATAGGGACAGTAACATCGGAACTGACTCGATAGCAGTGATTTTTGAGTTGAGCCATCACACAGAGGAGCACTGGGGTCATAGTGTGTTGTGCATTGGGCTGCTAAATACATGGTCAGCAGTTTGAAGCCACCAGGACCAAAATGAGGCTTTCCACTCCTGTACAGATTTATATACCTGGGAAACCTAGGGATCAGTTCTACTCTGTCCACTTGATCACTGTAAATCAGAATAGATTTAATAGCAGTGGATGGCTTTAAAGTTCAAACAATAGCCCTACTGGTGTAGGAGTTTAAGAATCTGGATGGTAACTGCAAGTTTGGTGGTAGAAATCCACCAGCCCATTCCCCAGGAGAAAGTTGAAGCTGTCTGCTCCCATAAAGATCCACAGCCTTGGAAAACCCTGTGGGGTTTCCTACTCGGTCCTATAGGGTCGTATGAATCAGTGTTGACTCTAAGGCAGTAAGTGTGGTTTTGAGGGTTAGTCCTTACATAGTTGGCTGGACAAGTTGCCCAAGAAGATCATGGAATGCAAACACTTCCCCGATGAAGTATGTGAAAAGCTTCAAAGTTCACAGATCTGCCTATCTATCTGAGAATTACCAGTCACCCAGGCATCTGCCACTATTCCCAGTTTCCTAATTAATTCACACTTAATTGAAACCATGATTCAGGTGTAAGGCTGTCAGGTAAAATACAGGCTGTGCAGTTAAAATGGAATCCAAAATAAGCATGAAATTTTTTTAGTACACACATCCCCCCAATACTAAATATGACAAATATTAAAAGCCTATCTATTGTTTACCTGAAATTCTAATTTAAGCGGGCATTCTGTATTTTCATGTAAAGAACCTGGCAAACAGGACCACAGAGGGCTCTTCTGGTATCATTGAAGAAATCAAGTCCCCATTCTGTAGCATTATAGATGTCTCCCGAAGCCCACCTGAGGAAGCACTCGGGCACAAGTGGTTTGAATGAGAGGTGGCCCTGGAAAACACAGTGTAGGAGCACAACGGTGAGACCAGGAATGGAGGGAAACCAGTAAGAGGGAATCATTGGGACTCAATCCTCCAGTGGGCTTCTAAGCTACCAGGGAACATGTCCTAGCATCAAACCACAGGAGGAGAGATGAGCTGGGGCTCAGATTTGCCCTGAGTGCATTCACGCCTCTGCACATCAGCGTTGAACCTGTGCTTGACAGCATGCCCAGGGCAGAGAAGCAGAGAGCCTTGGGAACATGAGGTGGAAATCTGTCAGTGTACTGGAAACTGTCTCCCACAGCTGCCGAGTTGCAAAACTACACCTGAGGAGTTAGTAAGGCGGATGTCTAGAGCCTTGGCTTGATTTGCCCGAAATTGACCTCTCAATCTTAGTAGGATGAAAGAAGTTGCTCAATTGACTTCAGAGGGTTGTTATGAACATAAAATCAGATTATGTGTGGAAGAGGATGTTAAAAATTGTAAAGTGCTACTAAAATGGAAAGTATATTAAGCATTATTCAGTTAAGAATGAAAGGAGAGAAAAGAGGGGATTGAAAGAGGGAAGGGCAGAAGAAACATGGGGGAGGGAAGAAGGAAATAGCCTCATAAAAATAACACCTCAAGTAACATAGTTATTTGGTCAACAGGTTTTTTTATTGAGTACCTTACTTTGTACCAGGTAATAAGGTAAACATTTAATAAGGAATCAATAGTGAATCAAACAATCCACATGCCTGATCTCACAGCTTACATTTTAGTGGGAAAGAAAAATGGATAACAAGATAGAAAAGTATCAGAGAAGGGAGCTGCGGTGAGAGTGGGGAGGGGGGTGTTGGGGAGAATGATAGGGTTGCTATTTGGGATGGTCAGCCAGGGGAGGTGTCACAAAGGTGATTTTGAGATCAAGACCCGAAGGAGATGAGAGGGCAAACGACACGGATCTCTAGAGGAGAGGGTTCCAAACAATGAGATCCTGAGGGAAAAGGTCATAAGATGGATATGTGCCTGGTCTGTGGCAGGAGTGGCAAGGCCACCAGCTTGGCCAGATCTCAGAGAACAATGGGGGGAGGGAGGGAGGAAAGAAAAGACCCGTGGGCTGAAGGGATAGTGGGAGGTGTATACAGACCATACAGAGCTCTACAAGGCATTGTGAAGAATTTGGCTTCCTCTGGGGTAGGTGACCAATTAGAAGGTAGTGCGTGAGCATGACGTGGTCCACCGTGCGTTCTTTAATTTGTTTTGTTTTTTAAATTGTTTTATTAGGGGATCATACAACTCTTATCACAATCTATACATACATCAATTTTGTAAAGCACATTTGTACATTCATTTCCCCTCATCATTCTCAAAACATTTGCTCTCCACTTAAGCCCCTTGCATCAGGTCCTCCTTTTTCCCCCTCGATCACTGCTTCCTCATGAACCCTTGATAATTTATAAATTGTTATCTTGTCATATCTTTCCATGTCTGACGTTTCCCTTCACCCACTTTTCTGTTGCCCATCCCCAAGGGTGGAGTTCACATGTCTCAGCTGTCAGCCTCCGGGCTTGGGTTCCTTCGGGCATGCTGTCCTGCCTGGGGAGGGGCTGCTCCATGGAGAGCCTTGTCACTTAGCATCATGGCTACTCTGACATGATGCCTCTGAGTCATGTAATTTATATTTCATGCACTATTGAAGCAGCTAATGGTGTCATTCTCCAAGAGGGAAACAAGTTGTTATAGTGTTAATTACATTCCAGGCGTATTCCCTTCTCCTTTGCCCCCAAGTGCTCCAGGGGAAGTTCCCAGGTAGCAGTTGAGTGGGTGTCCAAGAGAGTGCCTTTGGCAGGCTCCATGGATGTCAGGGCTGAGGAGTGGTCGCAAGGTCAAGAATGCTTTCTCCGACTTCGTTGTGAGTGTGTTGGGGCTGTGGGAGTAGAGGTGGCAGCTAAAACTGCCCTGTGGTCTCACCAACACTTTCTCACCGGTGTGTTTGGAATCGGGAAGGGTTGGAGTGTGCCTCTTCAATGCTCACCCTGACATTGCTAGATAGGGAACAGTGGGGATGATGTGTAGGTGAAAGTAGGCAAAACGCAACCACTCATAGTCAAGACATCAGCAGTGTGGAGCTAAGCCTGGAGTCTCTGAGGTTGGTCTACTGGGATTTGAATTCCAGCTCCCCCTTTGGTATCTTGACCCAGATTGCCTCACCTTTCTGTGCATTCGAGTTCTCATCTATAGAAGGGAGCTGATGAATTACCAATGGGCCAGTCAATTCGAACTCATAGCCTGTAGGACAGAGTGGAACCATCCCATAAGCTTTCACATAGGCTGTGATTGGTACTGGAGCAAATTGACACATGCTCCTGGGAAGCTACTGAGGGGTTCACTGAGCTTGTGGTAAATAGTCAAGGGTTTTTCTATTGCCTCAATAGTGCTCCTCTTAAAAGGGTTGTAAAACCCACTAAAATCCCACTGCTCTTGAGTTCATTCAGACTCCTAGCAACTCAGTAGGATAAAGTAATAACTGTTCCTGCAGATGTCCAACCCTGAAAATCTTTATGAGAGCAGACAGCCCCATCTTGATCCCGAAGAACAGCTGGTGGGTTTGAACCACCGACCTTCTGGTTAGCAGTTCTAATGCTTGACCCACACCACAACCAGTGGGATGAAATGAGTGAATGCATATGCAATGTTTAGAACACTAGTACATAGCATGCACTTAGTAATAGTGAGCTATTGTGGTAAGAGGGGAGTCCAAAAACCAGGCCAAATTTACTACCATAAAGTTCACTCTGACTCACCATGACCTAGAGTTCTACCATATAGAACATGTTAGAACTGCTCCTGTGAGTTTTCGAGACTAACTAGGAGTGGAAAGCGTCATCTTTCTCCCTCAGAGTGCCTGGTGGTTTTGAACTGCTGACGTTGGGATTAGCAGCCCAATATGTAATCACCCACGCCACTAGTAAGTGAGAGGAATGAGTCATTGGCATTTTCTGTGAGGTAATATAATTATATGTCATTCCTATATTTAAAGAAGGTAAATCTACTGAAACAGAACAATTATCATGGTTTACAAAGAGGAGAGATGTCAATTTTAAGGATATATAGAGCTGTAAGTCATCCCTGGATGGTACAAATGGGTAAGACACTTGGCCATGAACAGAAACTTTGGAGGATCAAGTACACCCAGCAGTACTTTGGAAGAAAAGGTTGGCCATCTGTTTCTGCAAGGTTATGCCCATTGAAAACCCTATGAATCACCCTGAGTCAAAATCAACTCAGTGTCATTTGGTCATTTTAAATTTGAGGATGGTTCTTGGGAAGAAAGAAAAAAAAAGTTGTCTATTGAGGTGGTTTGTGAGAGGGCCTGGCCCATGCACACAAACAAAAAGTGATGAGGGACCACTGGGGAGTCACTGTACACAGACCAGGCCATGCTTTCTCCACATCTAGTTTTGTTAGATGCTGTCAATTTGGTGTCAACTTGTAGCGACTCTATGTACAACCAAAAGAAACACTGGCTGGTCCTGTGCCATCCTCACAATTGTTATGATTTATCCCATTGTTGTGGAAACTGTCCATCCATCTAGGTTAGCAATTTTCTCTTTTTGGTGCCCCTTTACCAAGCATGATGGCCTTCTCCATGATGTCTATCCTGATAATTCCTGATGTCCAAGCATGTGAGACGAAGTCTAGCCATCCTTGCCTCTAAGGAGCATTCTGGATGCACTTCTTCCAAGACAGATCTTGCTCCTCAACTGAAATTCTTGCAGAGAGAGTGAAAGCACACCTGATTTACCTAGAGTCTTGTTTCCCAAAGTGGGTGATAGCACCTACCTGCTGGGCACAGAACGATCCAGGGATCTACAAAGCAAATGTCTACATTTTATCCTGGATGGTGGACTATAGTACAAAATCTTTCATTGCTAGGGGGCCCTGAGTAAATTTTTTTTTCTGAAAAGAGCTCGTGTGATGTTGGCTGGTATTGATGATTTTGGGGGGCCATATGCAGCCCTCGGGCCAGATGTTTGTCTAGGGCAGCGGATCTCAACCTTTAGGGGTCGGATTACACTTTCAAGGGGGTTTCCTGATTCATCAAGGTAGCAACTTACAGGGATGAAGTAGCAATGAAATGATTTTATGTTCGGGGGTCACCACAACCTGAGGAACTGTACGAAAGGGTCCCGGCATTAAGAAGGCTGAGAAGCACTGGTTTAGGGAATGGTTGGGATGTCAATGTAGGACACAAATGAATTTAATAGACAGTCAGGCAGTGCAGAACTTGGGTTTCACTCGAGGGAAAAGAACTATTGATCATATTTCAAGGACAAACAAACCTGGAAGGAAATGCTATTATGGATGAAAACCAGACCAAAAAAAAACACACTCTTGAAAAGATTTCTGTATGCTAGAGTGATGAGTTGCAATCAAGAAAATTAAATGATATCTGTTAGGGGTCCAGCAGGAAACAAAACATGCAGAAGGTTTAATTGAGAGTTTAATGAAAAGACTATTTAAAATGGTTGGGATGGGTTAAGGAAACCAACAATAGATAGGGAGGCCCTAAGTGGCTAACAAGAGCAAAAAGCTGTTGCCATGTGTCCTTTGGAAATTACTGTTCAGCTATTTCATTTGTACATTCTTCTAATTGTCTTTGCTACTCTATGATGTAGAACAACTCTGACTTAGGAATTTTATACTACTGGCCTCTCCCAAATTCCTTTATTTTCCTACTGCTCCCATATGTGTTAAAAATTATGTAGTATTCCATCAGTATTTACTATGCTCTAAACCAGTGGTTCTCACCATTCCTAATACCTCAGAACTTTAAAGAATTCCCGATGTTGTGATGAACACTCAATCATAAAATTATTTTCGCTGCTACTTCATAACTGTAATTGTGCTAATGTTATGAATCGGGCCACCCGTGTGAAAGAGTCGTTCAACCCCACAAAGAGGTCACAACACAAAGGTTGAAAACCGCTGTAATAAACTGAGGAGATTCTCTTAAGATAGAGTTCAGCATATCGTTAGACACTCAAGTCCTGTGGTTATTGTTAATTGCTCTTGGGTGGGTTTTGGCTCATAGCAACTCTATGCACAATATAATGAAACGCTGCTCCATCTTGTGCCACCCTCACAGTGGTTCTGTGTTTGCGCTCATTGTTGCAGCCACTGTGCTAATCCATCTTTTGGTGGGCTGCCTCTCATTTCCTGCCAAGATTTCAGCCTTCCTCTAGGGCAGTGGTTCTCAACATTCCTAATTCTACGACCCTTTCATACCATTCCTCATGTAGTGGTGACCGCTCAATCATAAAATTATTTTCGTTGCTACTTCATAAGTCTAATTTTGCTACTGTTATGAATGGGCAACCGCTGTGAAAGGGTCCTCCATCCCCCCAAATGGGTCGTAAACCATGGGTTGAGAACTGCTGCTCTAAACTAAGAGTTTCTCTTAAGGTCTACTTCAGCACATTGTTAGAAGCACAAGTCTTGTTGTTTTTGTTGTTAGGTGCTGTTGGCTAGGTTTTGACTCATAGCAAATCTATGTACAATATAATGAAACGCTGCCCTGTCCTGTGCCATCCTTACAGTGGTTCTTTGGCTCGTGCTCATTGCTGTAGACAGTGTTATTCCATCTTGTTGTGGGCTGACTCTATTTTGCTACCCTTCTACTGTATCAAGATTTGTGTCTTCCTCTAGGGCAGTGGTTCACAACTGTCATAATGCAACGATCCTTTTATACAATTCCTCATGTTTGCTGCACTTCTTCTCTACCAAAAGTTCTGTCTTTGTCTAGGGACAATGGTTTTCAACCTTCCTAATGCCATGACACTTTCATACCTTTCCTCATGTCGTGGTGACCCCCCCCACCAATCATAAAATTATTTTCATTGCTACTTCATAACTGTAATTTTACTACTGTTATGTATTGGGCCACCCCTGTGAAAGGGTCGTTCGTTCCCCCAAAGGGGCTGGGACCTACATGTTGAGATATTCTGCTCTAAACTAAGAGGAGTTTTTCTTCAGATATAGTTCAGCACATTTTAAGACACACAAGTCCTGTTTTTTTATTTATTTTTTTTTTTTGGTGCCGTCGCGTGGGTTTCAGCTCTTAGCCACTCTGTGCACAATATAATGAAATATTGCCCCGTCATTTGCCATCCTCACAGTGATTCTTTGCTTGCGCTCATTATTGCAGCCACTGTGCTATTCCAACTTGTAGGGGCTGCCTCTATTTTGCTGCCCTTCTACTGTACCAACATTTGTATCTTCCTCTAGGACAGTGGTCCTCAACCTTCCTAATTCAACGACCCTTTCGTACAGTTCCCAATGTAGTGGTGGACTACCCATCATAAAATTATTTTCGTTGCTATTTCATAACTGAAATTTTGCTACTGTTATGAATTAGACCACCCATGTAAAAGGGTCGTCTTTCCCCCAAAGGCATTGCGACCCACAGTTTGAGAAACGCTGCTCAAAATTAAGATGTGTTTTTTTAAGATGTAGTTCAGCACAATGTTAGAAGCACAAGTCCTGTGGTGGTGGTTTTAGGTGCCATCGAGTTTTGGCTCATAGCAACTCTTTGCACAATACATTGAAAAGCTGCCATGTCCTGTGCCATGCTCACAGTGGGTGTTTGCTTGCGCTCATTGTTGCAGGTAATGTGGTAATCCATATTTTGGGGTGCTGCCAACATTTGCTGCCCTTCTACTCTACCAAGATTTCTGTCTTCCTCTAGGGAAGTGGTTCTCAACCTTCCTAATTCCATGACCCTTGATACCGTTCCTCGTGTAGAAGTGACCCCTAATCATAAAAATATTTTTATTGCTGCTTCATAACTGTAATTTTGCTACTATTTGAATTGGGCCACCCCTGTGAAAGGGTCGTTCGCTCCACCAAAGGGGTAGCGACCCACAGGTTGAAGACCGCTGCTCTAAGCTAAGAGGAGTTTCTCTTAAGATATAGTTCAGCATATTATTAGATGACCAATTCTTGTTGTTATTGCTTTTAGGTGGCGTAGATTTAGTTTTGGCTTATAGCAACTCTGAGCTCAATGTAATGAAACGCTGCCTTGGCCTGTGCCCTCCTCACTGTGGTTCTTTGTTGTGCTCATTTTTGCAGCCACTGTGCTAATCAGTCTTATAGGGGCTGCCTATTTTTGCTGCCCTTCTACTGTACCAATATTTGTGTCTTCCTCTAGGACAGTGTTCCTCAAACCTTCCTAACTCCACGTCCCTTTAGATAGTTCCCAACTGTAGTGGTGGATACCCAATCATGAAATTATTTTATTTTTTATTTCATAACTGTAATTTTGCTACTGTTATGAATTGGCCCATCCCTGTGCAAGCGTCCATCTCACCAAAGGGGTCGCAACCCACAAGTTCAAAACCACTGATCTAAATTAAGAGGAAATTCTCCTCAGATATAGTTCAGCATATTGTTAGATGCACAGGTCCTGTTGTTATTGTTTTCAGGTGCCGTCGAGTGGGTTTCAGCTCACAGCAACTCTGTGCACAATATAATGAAACGCTGCCCCCTTCTGTGCCATCCACACAGTGGTTCATTTGCTTGCACTCCTTGTTGCAGCCACTATGCTAATCCATCTTGTTGGGGCTGCCTCTCTTTTGCTGCCTTTCTACTCTCCCAAGATTTGCGTATTCCTCTAGGGCAGTGTTCCTCAACTTTCCTAATGCTATGACCCTTTCATACAGTTCCTCATTTAGTGGTGACCGCCCAACGATAAAATTATATTCGTTGCTACATCATAACTGCAATTTTGCTACTGTTATGAATAATGTGACACCATTGAAAGGGTCGTTCAACCCCCAAAAGGGGTTGTGACCCACAGGTTCAGAACCGCTGCTCTAAACTAAGAAGTGTTTCTTTTAAGATGTATTTCAGCATATTGTGAGAAGCACAATCCTCTTTTTGTTGTTGATGGTAGGTGCCCTCGTGTGGTTTTTGACCCATAGCAACTCTATGCACAACATAGTGAAATGCGACCCCGTCCTATCACATCTTCACCGTTGTCCTTTACTTACGCTCATTGTTGCAGCTACTGTGCTAATCCATCTTTGTGGGGCTACCTCTCCTTCCTGCCCTTCTACTGTACCAATAATTTTGTCTTCCTCTAGGGCAGTGGTTCTCAACCTTCCTAATGCCATGACCGTTTCACACCATTCCTCATGTAGAAGTAATCCCCCAAGGGGTGGGAGGGGAACAATGAGCAACTGATATTAGGGGCTAGAGTGGGAGGTAACTGTTTTGAGAATGAAGAGGGCAACAAATGTGCATGTGCTTGACACAATGGATGTATGTATGGATTGTGATGAGAATTATGAGCCCCCAATACAATAATTTAAAAATATATTTTCATTGCTATTTCATAACTATAATTTTGCTACTGTTATGAATTGGCCCACCCCTGTGAAAGGTCCATTCATCCCACCAAAGGGGTAGCAACCCGCAGGTTGAGAACCACTGCTCTAAGCTAAGAGGAGTTTCTCTTAAGATATAGTTCAGCACATTGTTAGATGCACAAGCCTTGTTATTTTTAGGTGTCGCAAAGTGAATTTCGGCTCATAGCAACTTTGAGCACAATGTAATGAAAAACTGCCCTGTGTGTGCCATCCTCACTGTGGTTCTTTGCTTGTACTCATTGTCGCAGCCACTGTGCAAATCAGTCTTGTAGGGGTTACCTCTCTTTTGCTGCCCTTCTACTGTATCAGTATTTGCATCTTCCTCCAGGACTGTGTTTCTCAACCTTCCTAAATCCATGTCCCTTTCATACAGTTCAATATGTAGCGGTGGACACCAATCATGAAATGATTTTCGTGTCTATTCCATAACTGTAATTGTGCTACTGTTATGAATTGGCCAACCTTGTGAAAGGGTCTTTCGACCCCCCAAAGAGGTCGTGACATATACATTGTGAAACTTAATGTGAAACATTAAGTTTCTCTTAATGTCTTATTCAGCATATATTTAGAAGCACGATCCTGTTGTCGTCGTCATTGTTAGGTGCTGTTGAGTGCTTTTTGATTCATAACAACTCCCTGCCCAAATAATGAAAGGCTGCCCCGTACTGTACAATCCTCACAGTGGTTCATTTGCTTGCAATCATTTTTAAAGCCACTGTGCTAATCCATCTTCTTGAGTCTGCGTCTCTTTTGCTGCCCTTCTACTGTACCAAGATTTCTGTCTTCCTCTAGGGCAGTGGTTCTCAACCTTCACCTTTTCATATAGTTCCTCATATAGTGGTGACTACGCAACAAAAAATATAGTCGTTATGAATAGGGAGACTCCTGTGAAAGGGTTATTCCACCCCCAAAAGGTGTCTCAACCAACTGATGCTCCAAACTAAGAGGTTTTTCTTTTCTGATGTAGTTCAACATATTGTTGGAAGCACAAGTCCAGTGGTAATTTTTGTTAGATCCCATCGAGTGGCTTTTGAAATGTTTCCCTGTCCTGTGCCATCCTCACAGTGGTTCTATCTTGCACTCATTTTTGCAGCTAATGTGGCAATCCACTTTTTGGGTGCTGCCTCTTGTTTGCTGCCCTTCTACTCTACCAAGATTTCTGTCTTTTCCTCTAGGGCAGTGGTTCTTAACCTTCCTCATGAAACGACCCTTTGATTCTGTTCCTCATGTAGATGTGACCACCAAATCATAAATTTATTTTCATTGCTACTTCATAATTGTAATTTTGCTACTGCTATGAATTGGGTCACCCCTGTAAAAGGGTCATTCGTGCCCCAAAGGGGTCACGACACACATGTTGAGAACTGCTGCTCTAAACAAAGAGGGATTTCTTTTAAGATACAGTTCAGCACATTGTTAGATGCACAAGTCCTGTTTTATTGTTTTAGCACCCATCGAGTGGTTTTCGGCTCATAGAAACTCTGTGTACTATATAATGACACGATGCTCTATCCTGCTCCATCCTAATAGTGGTTCTTTGGCTTGCACTTATGGTTGCAACCACTGGGGTATTCCATCTTGTTGGGGGCTGACACTATTTTGTTCCCCTTCTACTGTATCAAGATTTGTGTCTTCCTCTAGTGCAGTAGTTCTGAGCCTTCCTAATACCATGACCCTTTCATACATTTCCTCATGTAGTGGTGACCCCCCCCCACCATAAAATTGCTCCCATTGCTATTTCATAAGTGAAGTTTTGCTAATGTTATGAATGGGGTCACCTGTTTGAAAGGGCCATTCGATCCCACAAAGTGGTCACGACCCACAGGTTGAGAACCGCTGCTCTAAACTAAGAGAAGGTTCTCTAAAAGTATATCTCAGCATATTGTTGGACTCATAAGTCCTGTTTTATTGTTTTTAGGTCCCATCGAGTAGTTTTCAGCTCATAGCAACTCTATGCACAATATAATGAAATGCTGCCCTATCCTGTACCATCTTCACAGTGGTCATTTGCTTGTACGTATTGTGGAAGGCACTGTGCTAATCCATCTTTGTGAGGGCTGCCTCTCATTTGCAGGCCTTCTACTCTACCAAGATATCTATCTTCCTCAGGGCAGTGGTTCTCAAACTTCCTAATGCCATGACCCTTTCATACCATTTCTGATGTAGTGGTGGCCCCCAATCATAAAATTATTTTCATTGCTATTTCATAAATGTAATTTTCCTACTGTTACGAATTGGGCAATTCCTGTGAAAATGTCATTCATCCCCTAAAGGCGTTCCGACTCAGATTGTGAACCCCTGCTCTAAAGTAACAGGAGTTTCTCAAAAGATATAGTTCAACACTTTATTGGATGCACAAGTCATGTTATTGGTTTTAGGTGCCGCTGAGTGAGTTTCAGCTCATTGCAACTTTGTGCACAATATAATGAAACTCTGTACCGTCTTGTGCCATCCTCACTGTGGTTCTTAGCTTGCGCTCATTGTTGCAGCCACTGTGCTAATCCATCTTGTACGGGCTGCTTCTCTTTTGATGCCCTTCTACTGTATCAGTATTTGTGTCTTCCTCTAGGAGAGTGGTTCTGAATTTTCCTAATTCCACAGCCCTTTCATATAGTACCCAATATCGTGGTGGACTCTTAATCATAAAATTATGTTCGTTGCTATTTCATAACTAATTTTGCTACTGTTATGAATCAGGCCACCCCTGTGTAATCGGAATTCGACGCCCCAGGAAAGAGGTCATGAACCACAGGTTGACAACCCTGCTCTAAACTAAGAGTAGTTTCTCTTAAGATCTAATTCAGTATATATTTAGAAGCTCAAATCCTCGTGTTGTTATTGTTAGTTGGGTTTCAATTCATGGCAACTCTGTGCACAATATAATGCAACCGTGCTCCATCCTGTGCCATCCTCACAGTGTTCTTCTGCTTGCTCTGATTGTTGCAGCCAATGAATGTGCTATTCAATCTTGTTGCGGGTTGCCTCTTTTTTCCTGCCCTTCTACAGTATCAAGATTTGTGCCTTCCTATAGGGCAGTGCTTCTCGGTTTTTCTAATGCAACAACTCTTTAATACAGTTCCTCCTGTAGTGGTGGCACCTCAACCATAAAATTGCTTTTGTTCCTACTTCAGAACTGTAGTTTTACTACTGTTATGTATTGGGCCAACGCTGTGAAAGAATCGTTTGAACCCCTAAAGTGGTCGTGACCCACAGGTTGAGAACCGCTGCTATAAGCTAATAGGAGTTGCTCTTAAGGTCTTCTTCAGCATATTGTTAAAACACGACTCCTTTTGTTGTTGTCCTTAGGTTCTGTCCAGTGGGTTTTGACTCATAGCAACTCTATGCCCAATATAATGAAAGGCTACACCCTTCTATGACATCCTCACAGTGGTTCATTTGCTTGCTCTGATTGGGGAAACCACTGTGCTATTCCATCTTGTTGGGGGTTGCCTCTCTTTTGCTACCCCTCTACTGTACCAAGATTTCTGTCTTCCTCTAGGTTAGTGGTTCTCAACCTTTCTAGTGCAACGATCCTTTCATACAGTTTCTCCTGTAGTGGTGACAATCCAACAATAAATTTATTTTCCATTGCTACTTCTTAACTGTAATTTTGCTACTGTTATGAATGGGGACAACCCTATGAAGGGGTCGTTCAAACCCCCAAAGAGGTCACGAACCATACGTTGAGAACAGCTTCTCTAAACTAATAAGTTTCTCTAAATGTTTTCTTCAGCATATTGTTAGAAGCACAATCCCGTTGTTTTTGTTGTTGTTAGGTGCTGTCGAGTGGGTTTTGATTCATAGCAACTCTATGCACAATATAATGAAAGGCTGCCCCTCCTCTGCCATCCTCACAGTGGTTCAGTTTGTTGCACTCATTGTCGCAGCCACTGTGCTAATCTATCTTTATGGGGACTGACTCTCGTCCACTACCTTTTTACTCTAAATAAATTTCTGTCTTTGTCAAGGGCAGTGGTTCTCAACCTCCCTAATGCCACCAGCCTTTCATACAGTTCATCATGTAGTGGTGATCACACAACGATAAATATATGCTTTGCTACTTCAGAACTCTAAATATGCTACTGTTATGAACAGGGGGACCTCTGAAAAGGTCATTAGACCCTCAAAAGGCATCACGACCCATAGGTTGAGTAGCATTACTCTAAACTAAGAGGAGTTTCTCTTAAGATATAGTTCAGCACATTGTTAGATGCATAAACCTGTTGTTATTGTTTTTAGGTACCACAGAGTGACTTTCACCTCATAGCATCTCTGAGCACAATGTAATGAAACGCTGCCCAGTCCTTTGCCCTTCTCACTGTTGTTCTTTGCTTGTGCTCATTGTTGCAGCCACTGTGCTAATCAATCTTGTATGTGCTGCCTCTCTTTTGCTGCCCTTGTACTGTAGCAATATTTGTGTCTTCATATAGGATGGTGTTTCTCAACCTTCCTAATTCCTCATCCCTTTCATACAGCTCCCAATGTAGTGATGGATCCCCAATCATGAAATTATTTTTGTTTCAATTTCATAACTATAATTTTGCTACTGTTATGAAAGTGTCGTTCGTCCCTCCAAAGTGGTCGCGACCCAAAGGTAGAGAACTGATGTTCAAAACTAAGAGTAGATACTCTTAAGATATAGTTCAGCATATTGGTAGACACACAAGTCCTGTTTTATTGTTTTTAGGTGCATTCGAGAGGTTTTTGGCTTATAGCAAATCTGTGCACAATATAATGAAATGCAGTGCCGTCCTGTTCGATCCTCACAGTGGTTCTTTGGCTTGGGCTCATTGTTGCAGCCACTGAGTATCTCATCTTGTTAGGGGCTGACATTATTTTGCTGCCCTTCTACTGTATCAAGATTTGTGTCTTCCTCAGTGCAGTGGTTCTCAACCTTCCTAATGTCAAGGCTCTTTCATACAGTTCCTTATGTACTGGTGGCCCCCAGCCATAAAATTATTTTTGTTGTTATTTCATAACTGTAATTTTGCTACTGTTTAAATGTGGTCTTCCATGAGAAATAGTCATTCAGCCCCACAAAGTGGTCATGACCCACAGGTTGAGAACTGCTGCTCTAAACTAAGAGGAGATTTCTCTTAAAGTATAGTTCAGCATATTGTTAGACTCATAAGTCCATTGTTATGTGCCGTTGAGTGGGTTTGGCTCATTGCAGCTCTATGCACAATATAATGAAATGCGGCCCCGTCCTGTGCCATCCTCACAGTGGTTCTTTGCTTGCGCTTATATTGTTGCAGCCACTGTGCTAATCTATCTTTTGGAGGGCTGCCTCTCATTTGCTGCCCTTCTCTTCTAACAAGATTTCTGTCTTCCTCTAGGGAAGTGCTTCTCAAACTTCTTAATACCTCGACCCTGTGGTGGTGACCCCCCCAATCATAAAAGTATTTTCATTTCTACTTCATAAGTGTAATTTTGCTACTGTTTTGAATTGGGCCACCTCTGTGAAAGGGATATTCGCCCCCAAAGGGGTCGCGACCCACAGATTGCGAACCGCTGCCCTAAACTAAGAGGAGTTTCTAAAAAAAAAAATAAAATAGTTCAGCACTTGTTGGACGCACAAGTCCTGTTACTGCTTTGCGGTACCTTTGAGTGGGTTTCAGCTCATAGAAACTCTGTATACAATATAATGAAACGCCACGCTTTCCTGTGCCATCCTCACAGTGGTTCTTTGAGCTCATTATTTCAGCCACTGTAATATTCCATTTTGTTGGAGCCTGCCTCTCTTTTGCTGTCCTTGTGTTGAACCAAGATTTGTGTCTTCCTCTAGGACAGTGGTTCTCAATTTTCCTAGTTCAAGGACCCTTTCATACAGTTCCTCCTGTAGTTGTGACTGCCCAACAATAATTTTTTTTTTCATTGCTACTTCATAACTGTAATTTTGTTTCTGTTATGAAAGGGGTCACCCTTTTAAAGGGGTCGTTCGACCCTCCAAAGAGGTCGCGACCCATGTGTTCAGAACCGCTTCTCTAAACTAATACAAGTTTCTCTTAATGTCTTCTTCAGCATATTGTTAAAAGCACAATCCTGTTGTTGTTATTAGGTGCTGTCGCGTGGGTTTTGACTCAGAGCAACTCTATGCCCAATATAATGAAAGGCTGCCCCTCCTCTGCCATTCTCACAGTGGTTCATTTTGTTGTACTCATTGTTGCAAACACTGTGCTAATCCATTTTTTGGGGGGGGGGCTGCCTCTCCTTTGCTGCCCTTCTACTCTAACAAGATTTCTGTCTTGCTCAAGGGCAGTGGTTCTCAAACTTCCTAATGCCACGGCCCTTTTATACCTTTCCTCATGTGGTGGTGACCCCCCAATCAAAATTATTTACATTTCTACTTCATAAGTGTAATTTTGATACAGTTATGAATTGGGCAACCACTGTGAAAGGGCCGTTTGTCCCCCAAAGGGGTTGCGACTGACAGATTGCAAACCACTGCTCTAAACTAAGAGTAGTTTCTCTAAAGATATAGTTCAGCACTTTGTTGGATGCACAGGTCCTGTTGTTATTCTTTTAGGTGCCGTTGAGTGGGTTTCAGCTCATAGTAATCCTATGCACAATATAAGGAAACTCTGCCCAATCCTGTGCCATCCTATCAGTGGTTCTTCTGCTTGTTTTGATTGTTGCAGCCACTGTGCTATTAGATCTTTTTGCGGGTTGCCTCTTTTTCCCTACCCTTCTACTGCATCAAGATTTGTGTCTTCCTAGGGCAGTGGTAGTCAACCTTCCTAATTCCCCGACCCTTTCATACAATTCCTAATGTAAGGGGGACCCTGGAATCATAAACTATTTTTCATTAGTACTTCATAACTGTAATTTTGCTATTCCTATGAATCGGCCCACACCTGTGAAACTGTCATTCGACCCCTTTCCCCCACGGGTCACAACCTAAAGGTTGAGTACCCCTACTCTGAATTTAGATGATTTTCTCACAAAATCTAGTTCAGCATATTGTTAGACGCACAAGTAATGTTGTGATTGAAAGTTCCGTCAAGTGGATTTTGCCTCATAGCAACTCTGTGTACAATATAACGAAACGCTGTCCCATCCTGTGCATCTCCACAGGGGTCCTATGCTTTGGCTCATTGTTGCAGTCACCATGCTAATCCATCTGGTAGGGCACTGACTCTCTTTCCCTGCCCTTCTGTACCAAGATTTGTGTCTTCCTCTTAGGCAGTGGTTCTCAAACTTCCTAATGCCACGACCCTTTCATACAGTTCCAAATGTAGTGGTGACCCCCAACCATAAAATTATTTTCGTTGACACTTCATAACTTTAAATGTCCTACTGTTATGAATTGGGCCACCCCTGTGAAAGGATCATTTTCCCCCCAATGGGGTTGTGACCCAAAGGTTGAGAACCTCTGTTCTAAATTACGAGGAGATTCTCTAAAGGTATACTTCAGCACTGTGTTAGTCGCACAAATCCTGTTGATATTGTTAGGTGCCACCGAGTTGGTTTCAGCTCCTTGCAAGTATGTGTACAATATAATGAAAAGCTGCCCCTCCTGTGCAATCCTCAATGTAGTTCTTTGCTTGTGCTGACTGTTGCAGCCATCTTGGAGGGGCTGCCTCTCTTCTGCTGCCCTTCTACTGTACCAATATTTGTATCTTCCTCCAGGGCAAGTGGTTCTCAACCTTCTGAATTCTACGACCCTTTCATATACTTCCCAATGTAATGGTGGACACCCAGTCATAAAATTTTCCATTGCTATTTCATAACTGTAATTTTGCTACTGTTATGAATCAGGTAACCCCTGTGAAAGTGTCGTATGACCGCCTAACGAAGTCCTGACCCACAGGTTGAGAACCGTTGCTATAAACTAATGGGAGTTTCTCTTAAGGTATTTTTCATCATATTGTTAAACGCATACGTCCTTTTGTTGTTGTTGTGGTTAGGTGCTGTCCAATGGGTTTTGACTCATAGCAACTCTATACCCAATATAATGAAAGGCTACACCCTCCTCTGCCATCCTCACAGTGGTTCATTTGCTTGCGATCATTGTTGAAATCACTGTGCTAAAACATCTTGTTGGGGCTACCTCTTGTTTGCTGCCCTTCTACTGTACCAAGATTTGTGTCTTCCTCTAGGGCAAGTGGTTCTCAATTTTCCTAATAACACAACCCTTTCATACAGTTCCTCATATAGTGGTTTTCACCCAATGATAAAATTATATTCGTTGCTACTTCATAACTGTAATTTTGCTACTGTTAAGATTTGGGCGACCCCCGTGAAAGTGTCATTCATCCCCCAAAGAGGTTGAGACTCACAGGTTAAAAACCGCTGCTCTAAGCTAAGAGTTGTTTCTTTTAAAATGTAGTTCAGCTTATTGTGAGAAACACAAGTCCTGTTTTTGTTGTTGTTGTTAGGTACCGTTGAGTGGATTTTGGCTCTTAGCAACTCTGTGCACAATGTGATGAAATGCTGCCCTGTCCTGTGCCATCCTCAAAGTGGTTCTTTGCTTGAGCTCATTATTGCAGCCACTATGATAATCCATCTTGTTGGGGACTGCCTGTCTTTTCCTGCCCTTCTGTACCAAAATTTGTGTCTTCATCTGCAGCAATGGTTCTCAACCTTCCTAATGCCACTACCCTTTCAAACCGTTCCTCCTGTAGTGGTGACATCCCAACCATAAAATTATTTTCATTGTTACTCAATAACTGTAATTTTGATATTGTGATGTCTGAGGCCACACATGTGAAGGGGTCATTTGTCCCTCCATATGCGTCGCCACCCACAGTTTGAGAACCGCTGCTTTAAACTAATAGTGTCTCTTAAGTTCTACTTCAGCATATTGGTAGAAGCATAATTCCTGTTCTTTTTGTTTGGTGTCCTCGAGTGTGTGTAGGCTCATAGCAAGTCTATGCACTATGTAATGAACTGCTGCCCTGTCCTGTGCCATCCTCACAGTGGTTCTTTCCTTGTCCTCATTGTTGCAGCCACTATGCTAATCCATCTTTTGGGGGCTGCCTCTTTTTTCCTGCCCTTCTATACCAAGATTTGTGTCTTCATCTAGAGTAGTAGTTTTCCAACTTCCTAAGGCTACTACCCTTTCATACCATTCCTCATGTAATGGTGATGTTCCAACCAAAAAATTAATTTCATTGCTTCTTCATAAATATATTTGCTACGGTTAGGAACCAGGACACTATGTGAAATTTTCATTCATCTCCCCAAAGGTGTTGCGACCCACAGTTTGCGAACCACTGCTCTAAAGTAATAGGCATTTGTCTCAAGGTCTACTTCAGCATATTGTTAGAAGCACAAGTCCTATTGTTGATGTTTGGTGCTTTTGAGTGGGTTTTGGCTCAGAACAACTCTATGCACAATATAATGAAACAGTTCCCCATCCTGTGCCATCCTCACAGTGGTTCTTTTGTTTGGGCTCATTGTTGCAGCCACTGTGCTAATCCAACTTTTGGGGGACTCCCTCTCTTTTGCTGTCCCTCTACAGTTTCAAGATTTGTGTCTTCCTCTTCAGCAGTGGTTCTCAAATTTCCTTATGCCAGACCCTTTCATAATATTACTCATGTAGTGGTGACTGCCTATTCATGAAATTATTTTCATTGTACTTCATAACTCTAATTTTGCTACAGTTATGATGGGGCTACCACTGTGAAATGGTCTTTCATCCCCCCAAAGTGGTCGCGAACCACAGGTTGAGAAACACTGCTCTAAGCTAATAGGAGTTTGCCTTAAGCTTTATTTCAGCACATTGTTGGAAGCACAAGTCCTGTTTTTTTGTTGTTGTTAGGTGCTATGCAGTTAGTTTTGACTCATATCAACTCTATGCACAATATACTGAAAGGCTGCCCCATCCTGTGCCATGCTCACATTGGTTTTTTGGCTTGTGCTCATTGTTGCAGCCACTGTGCTATTCCATCTTATTTGGGGCTGGCTGTATTTTGCTGCCCTTCTACTGTGTCAAGATTTGTGTCTTCCTCTAAGGTAGTGGTTTTTAACCTTCTTAATGCCACGATCCTTTAATACAGTTCCTCTTGTAGTGGTGACATCACACCATAAAATTATTTTCGTTGCTATTTCGTAACTGTAATTTTGATACTTTTTTGAATCAGGTCACCCCTATGAAATGGTCGTTCCAGCCCCGGAAGTGGTCACGACCCACAGGTGGAGAACCACTGCTCTGAACTAAGAGGATATTCTCTTAACCTATAATTCAGCATATTGTTAGACGCACATGTCCACTTTTTATTGCCGTTAGGTGTCGTTGAGTGGGTTTTGAGTCACAGCAACTCTATGCACAATAGAATTAAATACTGCCCAGCCCTGTGCCAGCCTCACAGGGGTTCTTGCTTGCATTCATTGTTGCAGCCACTGTGCTAATCCATCTTTTGGGGGGCTGCCTTTCATTTGCTGCCTTTCTACTCTATCTAGATTTCTGTCTTCCTCTAGGGCAATGCTTCTCAATCTTCCTAGTGCCACGATACTTTCTTTCTGTTCCTCATGTACTGGTGACCCCCCCTCAATATTAAAATTATTTTCATTGCTACTTCATAATTGTAATTTTGCTACTGTTATGAATTGGGCCATCCCTATGAAAGGGTCGTTCATCCAGCCCCATGGGGTCGCGACACATAGTTTGACAACTGATGCTCTAAACTAAGAGGAGTTTCTCTAAAGATATAGTTCAGCACTTGTTGGATGCACAAGTTCTGTTGTTATTGTTTTTAGATACCGTGGAGTGGGTTTCAACTCATAGAAACCCTGTGCACAATATAATGAAATGCTGTCCCGTCCCGCACCATCCTCACAGGGGTTCTTCTGTTTGCTCTGATTGTTGCAGCCACTGTGCTGTTATATTTTTTTTCGGGTTACCTCTTTTTTTTCCTGCCTTCCTACTGTACCAAAATTTGTGTCTTCCTCTAGGGCAGAGGTACTTAACCTTCCTAATTCCACGCCCCTTTCGTACAATACCTAAGGTAGTGGTGACCCTCCAACAATAAAATTATTTTCAATGCTACTTCGTAATTGTAATTTTGTACTCTTATGATGTGTGCCACTGCTGTGAAGGGTCGTTTGACCCTCAAAATGGGTCATGATCTACAGGTTGAGAACCGCTGCTCTAAATTTAGAGGAGTTTCTCATAAAATCTAGTTCAGCATATTGTTACATGCACAAGTACTGTTGTTGTGATTGTTAAGTTCTATCGAGTGGGTTTTGCCTCATAGCAACTCTATGCACAATGCAATGTAACTCTGCCCTATCTGGGCCATCCTTACAGTGGTTCTTTGTTTGGGCTCATTGTTACAGCCACTATGCTAGTCCATTTTTGTTGGGGACTCGCTCTCTTTTCCTGCCCTTCTGTACCAAGATTTGTGCCTTCCTCTAGGATTGTGGTTCTCAAACTTCCTAATACCACGACCCTTTGACTCTTTCATAAAGTTCCAAAAGTTGTGGTGACCCTCAACCATAAAATTATCTCCGTTGACACGTCATAACTAATTTTGCTACTGTTATGAATTGGGCCACCCCTGTGAAAGGGTAGTTCGTCCACAAAAAAGGGGTCGTGACCCACAGGTTGAGAACCTGTGCTCTAAATTAAGAGGAATTTCTCTAAAGATATAGGTCAGCACTTGGTTAGATGTACACATTCTGTTGATATTTTTAGGTGCCATCGAGTGGGTTTCAGCTCATTGCAAGTCTGTGCACAAAATAATGAAACGCTGTCCCATCCTGTGCAATCCTCAATGTGGTTCTTTGCTTGCGCTCATTGTAGCAGTCACTGTGCCATTCCATCTTGTAGCGGTTGCCTCTCTTTTGCTGCCCTTCTACTGTACCAACATTTGTGTCTTCCTCTAGGGCAAGTGGTTCTCAACCTTCCGAATTCCACGACCCTTTCATATACTGACCAGTGTAATGGTGGGCCCCAATCATAAAATTTTTTTCCATTGCTATTTCATAAATGTAATTTTGCTACTGTTATGAATCGGGCCACCCCTGTGAAAGTGTCGTTCGACCACTTAAAAGGGCCATGACCCGCATTTGGAGAACCAGAGCTATAAACTAATAGGAGGTTCTCTTAAGGTCTTCTTCGGCATATTGTTGAAAGCACAAGTCCTTTTGTTGTTGTTGTTAGGTGCTGTCCAGTGGGTTTTGACGCAAAGCAACTCTATGCCCAATATAATGAAATCCGTCATTCTCTGATATCCTCACAGTGGTTCATTTGCTGGCTCTGATGGTTGTAGCCACTGTGCTATTCCATCTTGTTCGGGGTTGTCTCTTTTTTGCTAGCCTTCTGTACTAAGATTTCTGTCTTCCTCTAGGGCAGTGTTCTCAACCTTCTTAATTCCATGACCCTTTCATATAGTTCCTCATGTAGTGGTTACCACGCGACCATAAAATTACTTTCATTGCTACTTCATAACTGTAATTTTGCTACTGTTATGAATCAGGTCACCCCTGTGAAATCGTTGTTCGATGGCCCAATGTGGTCACGACCTACATGTTGAGAACTTCTGCTCTAAACTAGGAGGCGTTTCTCTTCAGATATAGTTCAGCACATTTTAAGATGCACAAGTCCTGTTTTCTTTTTTTTTTAGGTGCCATCGTGTGAGTTTCAGCTCTTAGCAACTGTGTGCACAATATAACAAAATGCTGCCCAGTCATTTGCCATCCTCACAGTGGTTCTGTGCTTGGGCTCATTGTTGCAGCCACTGTGCTATTCCAACTTGTAGGGGCAGCCTCTATTTCGCTGCCCTTCTACTGTACCAACATTTGTGTTTTCCTCTAGGACAGTGGTTCTCAACCTTCCTAATTCAACGACCCTTTCGTACAGTTCCCAATGTAGTGGTGGACTACTCATCATAAAATTATTTTCGTTGCTATTTCATAACTGAAATCTTGCTACTGTTATGAATTAGACCACCCATGTAAAAGGGTCGTCTTTCCCCCAAAAGAATGCGAACCACAGTTTGAGAACCGCTGCTCAAAACTAAGAGGTGTTTTTTTAAGATGTAGCCAGTCCTGTGGTTGTTGTTGTTAGGTGCCGTTGAGTAGGTTTTGGCTCATAGCAACTCTTTGCACAATACTTTGAAAAGCTGTCATGTCCTGTGCCATGTTCACAGTGGGTGTTTTGCTTGCGCTCATTGTTGCAGGTAATGTGATAATCCCTATTTTGGGGTGCTGCTAGCGTTTGCTGCCCTTCTACTCTACCAAGATTTCTGTCTTCCTCTAGGGAAGTGGTTCTCAACCTTCCTAATGCCATGATGCTTGATACCGTTCCTCATGTAGAAATGACCCCTAATCATAAAAATATTCTTATTGCTGCTTCATAACTTATTTTGCTACTGTTTGAATTGGGTCCCCCCTTTGTAAAGGTCGTTCGCTCCATCAAAGGGGTAACGATCCACAGGTTGAGGATCGCTGCTCTAAACTAAGAGGAGTTTCTCTTAAGATAATAATTCAGCACATTGTTAGATGCACAAGTCTTGTTGTTATTGTTTTTAGGTGGCGGAGAGTGAGTTTTGCCTCAAAACAACTCTGAGCACAATGTAATGAAACGCTGCCTTGTCCTGTGCCCTCCTGACTGTGGTTCTTTGCTTGTGTTCATTTTTGCAGCCACTGTGCTAATCAATCTTGTAGGGGCTGGCTCTTTTTGCTGCCCTTCTACTGTACCAATATTTATGTCTTCCTCTAGGACAATGTTCATCAACCTTCATAATTCCACGTCCCTTTATGCAGTCCCCAATGTAGTTGTGGACACCCAATCCTGAATTTATTTTTGTTTCTATTTCATAACTGTAATTTGCTACTGTTATGAATTGGGTCATCCCTGTGAAAGCGTTGTCAGTGCCAACAAAGGGGTCGCGACCCACAAGTTCAGAACCGCTGATCTAAACTAAGAGGAGAACCTCATAAGATAAAGTTCAGCATTGTGTTAGACGTATAAGTCCTGTTATTGTTTTTAGGTGCCTTATAGCAACTTTATGTGCAAAATAATGAAACGCTGCCCCGTCCAGTGCTATTCTCACAGTGGTTCTTTGCTTGGGCTCATTGTTGCAGCCACTATGCTAATCCATCTGGTTGTGGAATGCCTCTCTTTTCCTGTCCGTCTATACCATGATATGTGTCTTCCTCTAGGGCAGAGGTTCTCAAACTTCCTAAAGACACTATCCTTTCAAACCGTTCCTCATGTTGTGGGGACATGCCATCCATAAACTTATTTTCATTGCTACTCCATAACTGTAATGTTGCTACTGTTATGAATCAGGACACCCATCTGAAAGGGTCCTTTGTCCTCCCATAGGCGTCGTGACACACAGTTTGAGAACTGCTCTACTAATAGGAGTGTCTCTTAAGTTCTATTTCAGCATATTGTTAGACGTACAAGTCCTGTTGTTGTTTGGGGCCTTCGAGTATGTGTTGGCTCATAACAACTGTATGTACTATGTAATATAACGCAGCCCGGTCCTGTGCCATCCTCACAGTGTTTCTTTTGCTTGCTCTCATTGTTGCAGCCACTGTGCTAATCCAAATTTTGGGGGACTGCCTCCCTTTACTGCCCTTCTACTGTACCAAGATTTGTGTCTACCTCTAGGGCAGTGGTTCTCAAACTTCCATTTCCATGACCCTTTCATACAGTTCCAAATGTAGTGGTGACCCCCAGCCATAAAATTATTTTCTTTGGCACTTCATAACTACAGATTTGCTACTGTTATAACTCATGGCACCCCTGCGAAAGGGTTGTTCGTCCCCCCCAAAGGCGTGATGACCCGCAGTTTGAGAACCGCTGCTTTATACTAATAGGAGTTTCTCTTAAAGTCTACTTCAGCATATTATTAGAAACATAAGTCCTGTTGTTGTTTGGTGGCTTCGAGTGTGTCTTGGCTCATAGCAACTTTATGCACAATATAATGAAACGAAGCCCAGTCCTGTGCCAACCTCACAGTGGTTCTTTTGCATGCGCTCATTGTTGGAGCCGTGGTACTAAACCAAATTTTGGAGGGCTACGTCTTATTTGATGCCCTAATCATGTACCAAAATTTATGCGTTCGTCTAGGGAAGGGGTCCTCTACTTTCTTAATGCTACATTCCTTTCTTACCGTTCCTCATGAAGTGGTGACACCCCAATCATAAAATTGTTTTCATTGTTACATCATAACTCTATTTTTGATACTGCTATGAATTGGGCCACCCCTGTGAAAAGGATATTCATCCACTCAAAAGGGTCGCGACCCACAGGTTGAGAACCCCTGCTCTAAACTAAGAGGAGTTTCTATAAATATATAGTTCAATACTTTGTTAGACTCACAAATCCTATTGATAATTTTAGGTGCCATGAAGTGGGTTCCAGCTAAGTGCAACACTTTCTCAATATAATGAAACTCTGCCCTGTCCTGTGCAATCCTCACTGTGGTTCTTTGGTTGCCCTCATTGTTGCAGCCATTGTGCTATTCCATCTTGTAGGGGTTGCCTCTCTTTTGCTGCCCTTCTATTGTACCAACATATGTGTCTTCCTCTTGGACAGTGGTTCTCAACCTTCCTAATTACATGACTCTGTTATATACCTCCCAATGTAATGGTGGACACCCAATCATAAAATTATTTTCGTTGCTATTTCATAACTGCAATTTGGCTACTGTTATGAATCAGGCATCCCCTGTAATAGTGACATAAGACCCCCTAAAGAGGTCGTGACCCACAGGTTGAGAACCGCTTCTATAATCTAATAGGAGTTTCTCTTAAGGTCTTCTTCAGTATATGGTTAAAAGTAAAAGTTCTTTTGTTGTTGTTGTTAGGTGCTGTCCAGGGGGTTTTGACTCATAGCAACTCTATGCCCAATACAATGAAAGGCTACAAGATTCACTGCCATCCTCACAGTGTTTCATTTGCTTACCCTCATTGCAGAAACCACTGAGCTAATCCATCTTAATGTGGCTGCCTCTCTTTTGCTCCCTTATATTGTACCCAGATTTCTGTCTTCCCCTAGGTTAGTGGTTCTCAACCTTCCGAAGGCCAAGACCTGATGCAGTTGTGACTACCCAACTATAAACTTATATTTGTTGCTACTTCATAACTGTAATTTTGCTACTGTTATACATAGCGCGACACCTGTGAAAGGGTCGTTTGACCCCCAAAGGGGGTAGCGACCCACAGGTTGAAAACCCCTGCTCTAAACTAAGATGTGTTTCTATTAGGATGTAGTTCAGCATATTGTGAGAAACACAAGTCCTGTTTTTGTTGCTGTTGTTAGCCCCCATCGAGTGGTTTTTGACTCATAGCAGCTCAATGCACAATATAATGAAATATGACCCAATCCTGGCACATCCTCACTGTGTGTGTTAGGGTTCTCTAGAGAGATAAAACCAAATTGCTGATAAATTAATATATTTATTTATAAAGATGATTAGATATATAACGAGAAATGAACTGTTAAATCATATACAGATAAATATATAATACAAGAAAGAAACAGTTAAATTATAAAGCACTACAAATGGTTCAATTCAACTCACTGCCGTGA
>NW_022106084.1:11803317-11805063 GCF_000313985.2 Echinops telfairi | reverse complement strand
CACTGCATTTGCTGTGAAGTGAGTTCCTTGATCTGAAGCAATGCTATGTGGGATGCCATGCCAGTGGATGAGGCATTCTGTAAGTCCACGAATAGTAGTTTTTGTAGAAGCATCACGTGCAGGGAAGGCAAATCCATATCCAGAGTAGGTGTCTATTCCAATAAGAAAAAAACGCTGTCCCCTCCATGATGGAAGTGGTCCTATGTAATCAACTTGCCACCAAGGTGCTGGTTGATCTCCCCGAGGAATGGTCCCATATCTTGGACTTAATGTTGGTTTCTGCTGCTGGCAAATGGGGCACTCAGCAGTGGCAGTGGCCAAGTCAGCCTTGGTGAGTGGAAGCCCATGTTGCTGTACCCATGCATAACCTCCATCACTGCCACTATGTCCACTTTGTTCATGTTCCCATTGGGCAACAGCAGGAGTGGCAGAGGAAAGAGGAGGACAAGTCTCCACAGCGCATGCCATCTTATCCACTTGATTATTAAAGTCCTCCTCCTCAGAGGTAATCCTTTGGTGAGCGTTCACATGAGATACAATTATCTTTACTTTCTTGGCCCATTCAGAGAGATCTATCCACATACCACTTCCCCACACCTCCTTGCCCCCAATTTTCCAATCATGGTCCTTCCAATTGCCTGACCATCCAGCCAAGCCATTAGCCACAGCCCATGAATCAGTATACAGTCTCATATCTGGCCCTTTTTCCTTATGTGCAAACTGAACAGCCAGGTGCACCGCTCGAAGTTCTGCCCGTTGGGAAGATTTCCCTTCACCACTTTCCTTTAGGGAAATCCCAGAAAGGGGCTGTAGTGCTGCTTATGTCCACTTACGAGTGGCACCTGCATATCGTGCAGAGCCATCTGTAAACCAAGCATGACTTTTTTGGTCTTCAGTTAAAGGATGGTAAGGAACTCCCCAGGAGGCCATAGGTGCAGACTGGAAGAAAGAAGGTAATGTGACAGGATTGTAGACTGTGGGCATTTGGGTCACTTCTTCATGCAGCTTACTTGTCCCTTCAGGCCCTGCTTTGGCCCGATCTCGTATATACCACTACCATTTAACAATGGAGGATTGCTGAGCACGTCCAACTTTATGATTCCATGGGTCAGAAAATACCCAGCTCATGAAAGGTAGTTCAGGCCTCATGGTGACTTAGTGGCCCATGGTGAGTCGTTCAGTCTCCACGAAGGCCCAGTAACAGGCCAACAGCTGTTTTTCAAAGGGGGGGTAGTTGTCTGCAAAGGATGGCAAGACTTTACTCCAAAATCCCAATGGTCTACACTGTGATTCATCAATAGGGGTCTGCCAAAGACTCCAAAGTGCATCTTTATCTACAACTGACACTTCTAGCACCATCGGGTCAGCTGGATCATATGGTCCCAGTGGCAAAGCAGCTTGCACAGCAGCCTGAACCTGTTGCAGAGCCTTTTCTTGTTCTGGGCCCCACTCAAAATTGGAAGCTTTTTGTGTCACTTGATAAATAAGTCGAAGTAGAACACCCAAGTGACGGATATGTTGCCTCCAAAATCTGAAGAGGCACACTAGGCGTTGTGCCTCTTTTTCAGTCGTTGGGGGCGCCACATGCAATAGTTTATCCTTAACTTTAGAAGGAATATCTCGACATGCCCCACACCACTGGGCTCCTAGAAATTTTTCTGAGGTGGAGGGTACCTGAATCTTCATTGGGTTAATTTCCCAACCTCTTGTACGCAGATATTGTACCAATGAATCTAGAGTCTTTGA
>NW_022106084.1:11800793-11802619 GCF_000313985.2 Echinops telfairi | reverse complement strand
CATTCTGGAACTGGGGAAATAACCACAGGATGGGTCTTGGGGCCCACTGGACCCACAGTAAAGCGTACCAGAGCTAAAACCCCATTGATAACTTGACCTCTTTAAGTCCCAACTCTAATTGGTGGGCCTTCGAAAAACTTTGGGTCTCCTGGAATGTGTCAGGTCTGAGCCACTGTGCAGTAATCCCTGAAAAGTTTGATTATTTCCTTTCCCTCAATGAACAGTTACTCTTGTGAAAGGCTGCAGGTCCCTTTGCGGAAGTCTAGAAGTAAGACTAACAGTATAGACCTTCACTGATGTAGCAGGGTCCTCCTTCAAAGGGACCCGGCCTCCCCCTCATTCAGGAGATTGTGGGTCTGTAAACTGGCTCAGGTCTGGGAATTGATAGAACTATCGTGACTGTCTATTCTGCTATTCACCTGATCTACCATTCTTTTGCCTGTATAGATCACTTAAATATTCAGTAGGTTTTCCATTTTTGTCATTCCTAGGGACACCGTGGCTAAGTAGCCAATGCCATAATTCCACACGAGACAGGTTTCTTTGAGTACTACTGAAACCTTGTTTTCTATGATAACCACACCTACCTGACACCTGCCCTCTACCACCACGGGGATCAATCAGCCCCATTGTAGGCAAATGTCGGAGTTTGCTTAGGGCAGTGCCCACTGTTAATCCTGGTGCGCATATAATAGCAATTACAGGTGTCTTAAGAGATGCTGGGGCCCACTTCACAAACTTGTTCCTTATGGTTGTGGTAAAGGGTATGTCCTCAGGACAACCCCTTTTTGGGTCTATGGGAATATCCTGATAGATCCATTCCAGCATACGAATTTCTCTAAGCTTTTGGATGCCTTCCTCTACAGTGTACCAAGGTAGGTCAGGTACTTTAATTTGGTCCAATCTAGGCCATCTGGCAGTCCGTGCTTCATTGAACCAACCAAATAAAGAACTAGATCCTCTTAACCTCTCTCGCAGAGACATTTAAAGAAGAGTTTGTGCTTAGGGGTCCCATATACAGAAACTCAGACCAGTCCAATATTATATTTCGTGCACCAGTATCCCACACCCGTAGTAACCATTCTCAGGGATATTCCCCAGGTTTCTGCTTGTACGTATTTGAAAACTCGAGCAGATCTTGATGAGTATAGTGCACTTCTTCTTGGGTAATCATCTCAACCGCACCTTTAGAAGCTTTCTGAGACTTAATTTTAGTGACAGGTCTAGTGGAAATGATGGGTGGTGAGGATGTTTCCTGGATGCTCTCAGCAATATTTTGTAAGGCATCTCCCTTAGGCAATGCTATTGATGTAGCAACACCTGGCATATCCACTTGCATAATTTTGCTAATCTGCTTAGGTGTGGATTATGAATTAATACTCTCAGCTGAGAGGGGTGGATCTATTGACTGGGGTGGGTCAATTGTTTCTAAGGGCTCAATATCCTCCTCTTCTGGATCATCAGCCCATATGTTCCCATCCCATGTTTCAGGGTCCCAAATTTCCCCAGTCAGTGCTCTCACTTTGGCTTCAGACACTGCTCTAGATCTTTAATTCAGCTGCCGTTGTAATTCAGCCACTCATATTTTGAGACTTTGGACCTGATTCTCAGCAATGTCAGCTATTTTACTAGCAGAGAGAAGGCTCTCCTTTGTAGCACAGATAGAAGTTTTAAAATCCGTTAGTCTGCACTTCAAACGCGCTTTTGAGGCTCTGAGATCATCCCTCTCCTTAATCACACTGTCCATTGTAAGAAGGACCAGCCAACCAGCTTCCCTATACTTGTCATCCTTACAAAACTCCTGGAAAATATCAACTATACGATCA
>NW_022106084.1:11791514-11799923 GCF_000313985.2 Echinops telfairi | reverse complement strand
CTCTGCCCTTCAGTTAATCCCACTTGTGTTTATCGGCCAGACTGGCACAATAAACTATCTCACTGTGGTTCTTTCTTACACTCATTGTTGCAGCTACTGTGCTAATCCATCATTTTGAGGCTGCCTCTCTTTGCTGTCCTTCTACTGTACCAAGATTTGTGTCTTCTTTTAGGGCAGTGGTTCGCAAACTTCCTAATGCCACGACACTTTCAAACAGTTCCAAATGTAGTGATGACCCACAACCAAAAAATTATTTTCGTTCACACTTCATAACTGTAATTTTGCTACTGCTATGAATCGTTCTGCTCCTGTGAAAGGGTCGTTCAAACCCCCAAAGCGGTCACGACCCACATGTTGAGAACCACTGCTCTAAATTTAGAGGCATTTCTCTTATGATGTAGTTAGTACATTGTTAGACGCACATGTCCTGTTGTTAATGTTATGTTCCCTCGAGTGTGTTTTGGCTCAGAGCAACTCTCTGCACAATACAATGAATCACTGCCCCATCCTATGCCATCCTCACAGTGGTTCTTTGCTTGGGCTCATTGTTGCAGCCACTATGCTAATCCATTTTGCTGGGGGCTGCCTCTGTTTTCCTGCCCGTCCATACCAAGATTTGTGTCTTCATCTAGAGCAGTTGTTCTCAACCATCCTAATGCCACTACCCTTTCTCATTGTTCCTCATGTAGTGGTGATATCCCAAACATAAAATTATTTTCATTGCTACTCCATAACTGTAATTTAGCTACTGTTATGAATCAGGCCACCCATGTGAAAGTGCCATTCTCCTCCCCCCCCCCACAATAGGCATCACGACCCACAGTTTAAGAACTGCTGCTCTAAAATCATAGGAGTTTCTCTGAAGTTCGACTTAAGAATATTGTTAGAAGCACAAGTTGTTGTTGTTTGGCGCCTTCGAGTGTGTGTTGGTTCATAGCAACTCTATGCACTATGTAATGAAACGCTGCCCCAATTGTGACAAAAAACCTGACAGAGGTTTTTTGCTTGCTCTCATCGTTGCAGCCACTGTGCTAATCCAACTTTTGGGGTGCTGCCTCTTGTTTGCTCTCCTTCTACTCAACGAAGATTTCTGTCTCCCTTCCGGTAGTGTTTCTCAACTTTCCTAATTCCACGACCCATTCATACCATTTTTCATGTAGTTGTAACCTCCAATCAAAAAATTATTTTCATTGTAGTTCATAACACTAATTTTGTTACTGTTATGAATGGGCCAACACTGTGCAAAGGTCTTTTGTCCCACCAAAGGGGTCGCGACCAACACGTTGAGAACTGCTGCTTTAAACTAATAGTAGTTTCTCTTAAGGTCTACGTCGGCATATTGTTAGAAGCATAAGACCTGTTGATTTTGCTCTTAGGTGCTGTCGAGTGAGTTTTGACTCTTCGTAACTCTATGGACTATATAATGAAACGTTGCCCCATCCTTTGCCATCCTCACAGTGGTTCTTTGGCTTGTGCTCATTGTTGCAGCCTCTGTGCTATTCCATCTTGTTGTGGGGTGACTCTATTTTTCTGCTTTTCTACTGTATCAAGATTTGTGTCTTCCTCTAGGTCAGTAGTTTTCAATCTTCACCCATTCATACAGTTCCTCTTGTAGGGGAGAACACCTTACCATAGAATTATATTCATAACTATTTCATAACTGTGATTTTGCTAATGTTATGACTCAGGTTACCCATGTAAAAGGGTCGTTCGACCTCCAAAGTGGTCATGACCCATAGTTTGAGAACTGACGCTCTAAACTAAGAGGAGATTCTCTTCAGATATAATTCAGCATGTTGTAGTTGCACAAGTCCTGTTGTTATTGTTGTTAGGTGCCATCGAGTGTGTTTAGGCTCATAGCAACTCTATGCACAATATAATAAAACACTGCCCCATCCTCTGCTATTCTCACAGTGGTTCTTTGCTTGCGGTCATTGTTGCAGCCACTGTGCTAATCCATCTTTTTGGGGGCTGTATCACTTTTGCTGCCCTTCTACTCTACCAAAATTTCAGTCTTCCTGTAGGACAGTTGTTCTCAACCTTCCTAATGCCATGACCATTTCATACCTTCCCTCATGTAGTGGTGAACCGCCCCCCCAAATCAAAAAATTATTTTCATTGCTAATCCAAAACTGTAATTTTGCTGCTGTTATGAATTGGGCCACCCCTGTGAAAGGGTCGTTCAACCCCAAAAAGGTGTTGCGAGCCACAGGCTGAGAACAGCTGCTTTAAACTAAGACATGTTTCTTTAAAGATGTAGTTCAGCATGTCGTGAGCAGCACAAGTCCTGTTATTTTTCTTGTTGTTGTTAGGTGCCATCAAGTGGATTTTGACTCATAGCAACTCTATGCACAATACAATGAAATGCAACCCCGTCATGTCTCATCCTCAAATTGGTTCTTTGCTTATGCACGTTGTTGCAGCTCCTGTGCTAATCCATCTTTTTTAGGGCTGTCTCTCTTTGCTGCCCTTCTACTGTACCAAGAATTGTGTCTTCCTCTAGGGCAGTGGTTTTCAAACTTCCTAATGTCACGACCCTTTCATACAGTTCCAAATGTAGTGGTGACAACCAGCCATGAAATTATTTTCGGTGTCATTTCATAACTGTAATTGTGCTGGTTATGAATCGTGCCACCTCTGTGAAATCGTCGTTCAACCCCCCAAAGGAGTCACTACTCACAGGATGAGAACTGCTGCTCTAGATTTTGAAAAGTTTCTCTTAAGATCTAGTTCAGCATATTGTTATAAGCATATGTACCATTGTTAATGTTGCTATGTTCTGTCTAGTGAGTTTTAGCTCATAGCAACTTTGTGCACAATGTAATGAAACCCTGTCCTGTCCTGAGCCATCTGCACAGTGGTTCTTTGCTTGGGCACATTGTTACAGCCATTATGCTAATTCATCTTGTTGGGGACTGCCTCTATTTCCCTACCCTTCTGAGCTAAGATTTGTGTCTTCATCTAGAGCAGCAATTCTCAACCTTCCTAATGCCACTACACTTTCACACCGTTCCACATGTAGTGGTGACATCCCAATGATAAAATTATATTTTTGCTATATCATGACTGTAATTTGGCTACTGTTATGTATTGCGTGACCCCTGTGGAAGGGTTGTTCGACCCCACCCAGGAGTCGCGACCCACAGTTTGAGAACCGCTGCTTTTAACTAATAGGAGTTACTCTTAAGGCACACTTCAGCATATTGCTAGAAACAGAAGTCCTGTTGTTGTTTTGGGCCTTGAAGTGTGTATTGGCTCATAGCAACTCTATGCACAATGCAATGAAACACTGCCCCATCCTGTGCCATCCTAACAGTGGTTATTTTGCTTGCACTCATTGTTGTAGCCACTGTGCTAATCCAACTTTGGGGAGGCTGGTTCTATTTTGCTGCCCCTCTACTGTACCAAGATGTGTGTTTTCCTCTAGGGCAGTGGTTCTCATCTTCCATAATGCCACGACCCTTTAATACATTTCCTCATGTAGTGGTGACCCGCCAAACATAGAATTATTTTTGTTGCTATTTCAAAACTGTAATTTTGCTACTTTTATGAATCGGGTAACCTCTGTGAATGGGTCGCTCAACCCCTCAAACGGGTCACAGCCCACAGGTTTAGAACCGCTACTCTGAACTAAGAGGAGATTCTCTTAAAATATAGGTCAGCATATTGTTAGATGCACAAGGCCTGTTGTTATTGTTAGTTTCCGTTGAGTGGGTTTTGGCTCAACAACTCTATGCACAATATAATGAAATGCTGCCCTGTCTTCTGCCATCCTCACAATTCTTCTATGCTTGTGCTCATTTTTGTAGCCACAGCGCTAATCCATCCTTTTGGGGGCTGCCTCAATTTTTCTGCCTTTTTACTCTACCAAGATTTCTGTGTTCCGCTAGGGCAGTGGTGCTCAACCTTCCTAATGCCACGAACCTTTCATAACTTCCTCATGTAGTGGTAACCTCCAAATCATAAAATTATTTTCATTGCTATTTCATTACTGTCATTTTGCTACTGTTATGATTTGTGCTACATCTGTGAAATGGTTGTTCAAACCCCAGAAGGGGTCTTGACCCACTGGTTGAGAACCGCTGCTCTAAACTTAGAGGTGTTTCTTTTAAGATGTAATTTAGCACATTGTGAGAATCACAAGTCCTGTTTTTGTAGTTGTTGTTAGGTGTGATAAAGTGGTTTTTGACTCGTAGCAACTCTATGCTCAATATAATGAAATGCTACCCCATCCTGTAACCATCCTCACAGTGGTTCTTTGCTTGAGTTCATTGTTGCTGCTACTATGCTATTCCATCTTGTTGGGGACTGCCTCTCTTTTCTGCCCTTCTGTACCAAGATTTGTGTCTTCATCCAGAGCAGTGGTTCTCAACCTTCCTAATCCCACTACCCTTTCATACCGTTCCTCATGTAGTGTAGACATCCCAGCCATAAAATTGTTTTCATTGCTACTTTATGACTGTAATTTTGCTACTGTTATGAATCAGACCACCCATGTGAAAAGGTCATTATTTCCGCCAGAGCGTCTTGACCCACAGTATGAAAACCTCTGCTCTAAACTAATAGAAGTTTCTCTTAAGTTCTCCTTCAGCATATTGTTAGAGGCACAAGTCCTGTTGTTTTTATTTAGTGCCTTTGAGTGTGTGTTGGCTAATAGCAATTCTATGTACAATATAATGAAACGCTGCCCCGTCCTGTGCCTTCCTCACAGTTCAGCCACTGTGCTAATCCGACTTTTGGGGGGCTGCCTCTCTTTTGCTGGCTCTCTACTGTATCAAGAGATGTGTTTTCCTCTAGGGCAGTGGTTCTCAGCCTTCCTAATGCCACGACCCTTTCATACAATTCCTAATGGAGTGGTGACCCTCCCAATTATAGAATTATTTTCGTTGCTATTTCATAACTGCATTTTTTTTACTGTTATGAATCAGGTCACCCCTGTGAAAGGGTTGTTCATCCCCCCAAAGGGTTCATGACCCACTGGTTGGGAACTACTACTCTAAAATAAGAGGACTTTCTCTTAAGATATAGTTCAGCACATTCTTAGATGCACAAGTCCTGTTGTTATTGCTTTTAGGTGGGTTTCGGCCCATAGCAACTCTGTGCACAATATAATGAAATGCTGCCCCATCCTGTGTCATGCTGACAGGGGTTCTTTGCTTGTGCTCATTGTTGCAGCCAGTGCACTAATCCATTTTTTTGGGTGTTGTCTCTCATTTACTGCCCTTCTAATGTACCAAGATTGTCTTCCTCTAGGGTAGTGGATCTCAACCTTCCTAATGCCTCAACCATTTCATACAATTCCTCATGTAGTAGTGAACCCCCAACCATAAAATTATTTTCATTGCTGCTTGGTAACTGTAATTTTGATATGGTCATAAATTGGGCCACCCCTGTGAAAGGTCGTTCAAGCACCCAAAAGTGTCGTGACCCACATATTGAGAACCGCTGCTCTAAACTAAGGAGTTTCTCTTAACATATATTTCACCATATTGTTAGAAGCACAAGTTCTGTAGTTATTGTTGTTAGGTGCCATCGAGTGGGTTTTGGTTCATAGCAAACCTATGAATAATATAATGAAACACTGCTCCTCCTCGTGACATCCTGAGTGGTTCTTTGCTTGTGCTCATTTTTGAAGCCACTGTAATAACCATTTTTTGGGGGTCTGCCTCTCGTTTGCTGCCCTTCTACTCTACCAAGATTTCTGTCTTCTTATAGGGCAGTGTTTCTTAACCTTCCTAATGCCACGACCCTTTTATACCATTCCTCATGTAGTGGTGACCATCCAATCATAAAATTAATTTCATTGCTACTTCATAACTGTAATTTTGCTAAAGTTATGAAAGGGCCACCCATGTGAAAGGGCCATGCAACCCCCAAAAGGGTTCGCGACCCAGAGGTTGATAACCGCGGCTCTAAACTAAGAGGTGTTTCTCTGAACATGTTTTTAAACACATTGTGAGAGGCACAAGTCCTCTTGTTGTTGTTGTTGTTAGGCCGTAGAGTGGTTTATGACTCATAGGAACTCTAAGCACAATATAATGAAATGTGGCCCCGTCCTCTGACACCCTCCCAGTGGTGCTTCGTTTATGCTCATTGTTGCAACTACTGTGCCAATTCATCATTTGGGGGCTGCCTCTCTTTGCTGCCCTTCTACTGTACCAAGATTTGTGTCTGCCACTATGGCAGTGGTTCTCACACTTCCGAATGCCATGACATTTTCATACAGTTCCTCATGTACTGGGGAACCCCACCATAAAAGTATTTCCATTGCCACACCTAAATGTAATTTTACTACTGTTATGAATCAGTCCCCCCTTGTGAAAGAGTCATTCAACCCCCTCAAAATGGTCGCGCCAAAAGATTGAGAACTGCTGCTCTAAACTAAGGGGATATTCTCTTAAGATGTAGTTCAGCATATTGTGATGTGCACAAGTCCGGTTTTTATTGTTGTTAGCTGCGCTCAGTGGTTTTTGGTTCATAACCACTCTATGCACAATATAATGAAATGCTGCCCGGTCCTGTTCTATCCTCACAGTGGTTCTGTGCTTGTCCTCATTGTTGCAGCCACTATGCTAATGCATTTTGTTGTGGACTGCCTCTTATTTCCTGCCATTCTTTACCAAGATGTGTGTCTTCCTCTTGAGCAGTGGTTCTAAATCTTCCTAATGCCACTACCCTTTCATACCACTCCTCATGCAGTGGTGTACACCCAACAATAAAATAACTTTCATTACTAATTCATAACTGTGATTTTGTTACAGTTATTCATCAGGCCACCCATGTGAAAGGGTCATTCGACCTCCACCCCCACCAAAGGGCTCGCTAAACACGGGATGAAAACCGCTGCTATAATTTGAGGCATTTCTTTTAAGGAATACTTCAGCATATTGTGAGAGCCACAAGTCTTGTTGTCTTTGTTGTTAGGTGCCGTAAGTGGGTTTTGGCCCACAGCAACTCTGTGCAGAATATAATGAAAAGCTGCTCTATCCTGTGTGATCCTGTCCGTTGTTCTTTGGTTTGCTCCCATTGTTGCAGTCACTGTGATGATCCAACTTTTGAGGAGGAGCCTCTCTTTTGCTGGTCTTCTCCTGTACCCAGATTTGTGTCTTCCTCTAGGGCAGTGGTTCACAAATTTCATAAGGCCACTACTCTTTTATACAGTCCTTATGTAGTTGTGACCCCCCCAATCATACAATTATTTTGATGGCTACTTTGAAACTGTAATTTTGGTACAGTTAAGAGGCAGACCACCCCCGTGAAAGGGTCATTTGAAGCCCCAAACAGGTCGGGACCCACAGGATGAGAACTGCTGCTCTTTAAGGAAGAGTTTCTTTTAAGATCTACTTCACCATATTGTTGGAACCACAGGCCTATTGTTATTGTTGTTCGGTACCCTCTATTGTTATTGTTGTTAGGTACCCTCTATTGGATCATAGAAACTCTGTGCACAACATAATGAAATGCTGCCTGGTCCAGAGCCATCCCCACAGTGGTTCTTTGCTTGTGCTCATTGTTTTTGCAACTGTGCTAATCCATGTTTTTGGGACCAGCCTCTCATGTGCTGCCCTTCTATTCTACTAAAATGTCTTTGGGCAGTGGTTCTCAAGGTTCCTAATTCCACAACCTTTTGATACCATTTATCTTTTAGTGGTGACCCCATAATCATAAAATAATTTTCATTGTTATTTCATATCTGTAATTTTGCTACAGTTATGAATCGGGCCTCCCTTGTAAAAGGGTCATTTGACACCCCCAAATGGCCTCGATTCACAAGTTAACTGCTGCTCTAAACTAAGGGGTGTTTCTCTTAAAATCTACTTCATCATATTGTTAGAAGCACAAGCCATTTAGTTACTGTTGTTAGGTGCCTTCGAGTGGGTTTTGGCTCATAACAACTCTATGCACAGTATAATGAAAGGCTGTCCCATCCTCTGCTATCCTCACAGTAGTTCTTTGCTAGTGCTTTTTGTTGCAGCCACTGTGCTTTTCCATCTTTCTGGGGGCTGCCTCTCATTATCTGCCCTTCTGTTCTACCAATATTTCTGTCTTCCTGTAGGGCAGTGGTTGTCAACATTCCTAATAACACGAACATTTGATACCTTTTCCTATGTAATGGTGACCGCCCAATCATACATTTTTTAATTGCTACTTCAATGTCGTAAGTTTGCTACATTTATGAATCAGGCTACCCTTGTGAAAGGGCCCTTCGACCATGCCAAAACGGGCACGACCCACAGGTTGAGAACCACTGCTCCAAACTGAGGTGTTTCTCTTAAGATCTACTTCAACATATTGTTAGAAGTACAAGTCCTGAGTGGCAAAAGAGGGAGGATAAAGGGAGAATGGGTAGGAAAGAGGGAACCGATTACATGGAACTTTGTGTGACCTCCTCCCTGGGGGACAGACAAC
>NW_022106084.1:11785521-11790252 GCF_000313985.2 Echinops telfairi | reverse complement strand
GAAATCATAAAATTATTTTTGTTGCTACTTCATAACTATAATTTTGCTACTGTAACGAATGGGCCATCCCTGTGAAAGGGTCGTTCAAATCTCCAAAGAGGTCACGACCCACAGGTTCATAACCACTTCTCTAAACAAAGACACGTTTCTTTTAAAGTCTTCTTCAGCGTATTTTTAGAAGTTCAATAGTATTTTTGTTCGGTGCTGTCTATTGGATTTTGACTCATAGGAACTGTATGTCCAGTATAATGAAAAGCTGCCCCATCCTGTGCCATCCACACAGTGGTTCTTTCCTTACACTCATTGCTGCAGCCAGTGTGCTAATCCATGTTTCTGTGGGCTGCCTCTCATTATCTACCCTTTGACTCTACCAATATATCTGTCTTCCTCTAGGACAGTGGTTCTCAACCTTCCTAATGCCACGGCCATTTGATACCATTCCTCATGTAATGGTGACCGTCCAATCATAAAATTATTTTTGTTGCTACTACATAACTCTAATTTTGATACTGTTATGAACGGGCCACCCATGTGAAAGGGTCAATTGACCCTCCAAAAGGGGTTGTGACACACAGGTTGAGAATCTCTGCTCTAAACTAATAGGAGTTTCAGTTAAGATCTACTTCACCATATTGTTACAAGCACAAGTCTTGTAGTTACTGTTATTAGATGCCCTCGAGTGGGTTTTGGATCATAGCAACTCTATGCACAATATAATGAAATGCTTACCTGTCCTGTGCCATCCTCACAGTGGTTCTTTGATTTCACTCATTGTTGCAGCCACTGTACTGTTCCATCTTGTTGGGGGCTCCCTGTTTTTTGCTGCCCTTCTACTTTACCAACGTATATGTCTTCCTGTAGGGCAGTGGTTCTCAAAGTTCCAAATACCATGACCCTTTTGTACAGTTCCTAATGTAGAGGTGACCCTAAAACCATAATATTATTTTCGTTGCTATTGCATAACTGTAATTTTGCTACTGTTACGAATCTGGCCAACCCTATAAAAGGGTTGTTTGATCCCCAAAAGGGGTTGCGACCAACAGGTTGAGAGCTTCTGCTCTGAACTAAGAGTAGATTGTCTTAAGATATAGTTTAGAATATTGTCAGACACACAAGTCTTGTTGTTATTGTTGTTAGATGCCTTCAAGTGGGTTTTGGATCATAGCAACCCCTGCAAAATATAATGAAATGCTGCCCTGCCCTGTGCCATCTTCACAATGGTTCTTTGCTTGTCCTCATTGTTGCAGCCACAATGTTAATCCATCTTGTTGTGGACTGCCTCTCTTTAACTGCCATTCTGTACCAAGATATGTGTCTTCATCTAGAGCAGTGATTCTCAAATATCCTAGTGCCACTACCCTTTCATACCGATACTCATGTCATGGTGAACCCCAAACCATAAGATTATTTTCATTGCTTCTTCATTACTGTAATTTTGCTTCTCTTATGAAACAGGCCACCCATGTGAAAGGGTCGTTTGAATCCTAAAGGGGTCACGACCCACAGGTTGAAAACTCCTCCTCTAAATTGAGGAGTTTTTCTTAAAGTCTACTTCAACATATTGTTAGACCCACAAGTATTGTTGTTGCTTTTATGTGCCGTCTAGTGGGTTTTGGCTCATAGCAATTCTGTGCACAATATAATGAAATGCTGCCTCGTCCTGGACCATCCTCACAGTGGTTGTTCAATTGTGTTTATTCTTGCTGCCAGTGGGCTTATCTGTCTTTTTGGGAACTGCCTCACATTTGCGGCCTTTTACTCTTGCAAAATTTCTGTCTTCCTCCAGGGCAGTGGTTCTCAACCTTCTAATGCCATGACCCTTTGATACCATTCCCCATGTACTGGTGACCCCCAATCATAAAATATTTTTAATTGCTACTTCAAAGCTGTAATTTTGGTAATGTTATAAATCAGGCCACCCTTGTGAAAGGGTCATTAGACCCCCTCAAAAAGGGGTGCAACCCACAGGTTGAGAACCTCTTCTCTAAACTGAGGTGTTTCTCTTAAGATCTACTTCACCATATTGTTAGAAGTACAAGTCCTATAGTTATTGTTGTTAGGTGCCTTTGTGTTGGTTTTGGATCATAGCAACTCTACGCAAAATAAAAAGAAACGTTGCCCCATCCTGTGCCATCACAATATAATGAAATGCTGCCCCATCATGTGCCATCCACACAGTGGTTCTTTGCTTGTGCTCATTGGTGCAGTCACTATGCTGATCCATCTTTCTGGAGTCTGCCTCTCGTTTGCTGCCCTTCTATTCTACCCAGATTTATGTTTTCCTCTAGGGCAGTGGTTCTCAACCTTTCTAATTCAACGACCCTTTGATACCATTCCTCATATAGTGGTGACTGCAAAAATCATAAAATTATTTTTGTTGCTACTTCATAACCATAATTTTCCTACTGTTATGAACAGGCCACCCCTGTGAAGGGGTCATTTGAGTCCTAAAGAGGTCACGACCAACAGGTTGATAAGCACTGCTCTAAACAAAGATGAGTTTCTCCTAAAGTTTTCTTCAGCATATTTTTGGAAGTATAGTATTGTTGTTGTTGTTTGGTGCTGTGGTTTGGGTTTTGACTCCTAGGAACTCTATGTCCAATATAATAAAAAGCTGCCCCATCCTATGCCATCCTCAGAGTGGTTCTTTGCGCTGACAGTTGCAGTCACTTTGCTAATCTGTGTTTTGGGGGCTGCCTCTTATTTGCTGCCCTTCTACTGTACCAACATCTCTGCCTTCCTCTAGGGCAGTGGTTCTCAACTTTCCTAATGACAGGATCCTTTGATACCGTTACTCATGTAGTGGTGACCGCCCAATCATAAAATTATGTTTGTTGCTACTTCATAACAATAAGTTTGCTACTATTATGAATGGGTCACAACTGTGAAAGGGTCGTTTGTCCCCTTAAAGGGGTCGCGACCCACAGGTTGAGAACCCCTGCTCTAAACAAAGAGGAGTTTCTCTTCAGGTCTTCAGCATAATATTAGAAGCACAAATCCTGTTGTTATTGTTAGTAAGTGCCGTCGAATGAGTTTGGCTTATATGAACTCTATGCACAATATAATGAAATGCTGACCCGTCCTGTGCCATCCTCACAGTGATTCTTTACTTGTGTTCATTCTTGCTGCCACTGTGCTAATCTGTCTTTTTGGAACCTACTTATCATTTGCTGCCATTGTACTCTACCAAGATTTCTGTCTTCCTCCAGGGAAGTGGTTCTCAACTTTCCTAATACCACGGCCCTTTGATAACTCTCCCCTTGTAGTTGTCACCACCCAATCATATTTTTTTATTGCTACTTCAATGGTGTACTTTTTCTACATTTATGAATCAGGCCACTCTTGTGAAAAGGGTATTCGACCCCCCAAGAGGGAAGGGACCCATATGTTGAGAACCGCTGCTCTAAACTACAAAGTGTTTCTCTTAAGATCTATTTCGCCATATTGTTAGAAGTACAGGTCCGGTAGTTATTGTTGTGAGTTGCTTTTGAGTGGGTTTTGGATCATAGCAATTCTACACACAATATAATGGAACACTGCCCTGTCCTGTGCCTTCCTCATAGTGGTTCTTTGCTTGCACTCATTGTTGCAATCACTGTGCTAATCCATCTTTCTGGTGTCTGCCTCTCATTTGCTGCCCTTCTACTCTACCAAGATTTCTCTCTTCCTCTAGGGCAGTGTTTCTCAACCTTCCTAATGCCATGACCCTTTGAATCCGTTCCACATATAATGCTGACCCTGCAATCATAAAATTATTTTTGTTGCCACTTCTTAACTATAATTTTGCTACTGTTCTGAACAGGCCACCACTGTGAAAGGGTCTTTCGTCCCCCGCAAGGGGTCGCGGCCCACAATTTGAGAAACACTGCTCTAAAGTAATGGCGGTTTCTCTTAAGGTCTATTTCAGCACAGTTTTAGAAGCACAAATCCGGTTTTTGTTGTTAGTAGCTTTCCAGGGGGGGTTGACTCCCAGCAATTCTCTGCACAATGTAATGAAACACTGCCGTGACCTTTGCCATCCTCACAGTTAACTTGAACCCACAGAGACCACGTCTCTATAGGGATACTCTCCCCATCTCTGTGTGCCTTCTTTAAGTTAACAATGACCTCCTCCCAGGTCTCTAGATTGAAAGTTCCTTCCTCCAGGAACCATGGATTATACCTTTTTACTACTTTTAGAAAACATTGCATCTTTTTCTACGTTACTTTTACACCCTGTATTTTCAGTACGTAGATCAGCTTAGTACCATAAGTTTCACATTTACTTTTACCTTGCCCCATTATTCTCTTTAAAATACTTATTCACTATTTCCACTACAATCCCCACACCGGATCCTCACTTCACACAATTTTCCGATTCACTCTACATTGCGGTGGGGCCGTACAATTGTTACACGGGACATATAACTCATTTCCACGCGTTGAGCGCCATTTGTAGTATTAAATTTTAAAAATCGTCGCTGGGGAGTGGGGGGCCGTCCCCCACCCGCAGCTACTACTATTGCTACTACTCGGATTCAGTAATACTATTTCTGGGTTCAGTAATGCACAATTGTACGGTTGAGATATATAAGCATTATATTAAAGTCATTGAGAGCATGAGAGATAATAGAATAATACAGTCAGGCATGTTACATAGTACCATTGCTCACCTCAGCCCAGCTTGGTGGTCCACGTAGAGAGAGGGGTAAGGGAAGGAGGGGAAGGGAACAAGGGAGAGGGGAGTGACCA
>NW_022106084.1:11784557-11785421 GCF_000313985.2 Echinops telfairi | reverse complement strand
TATGAAATAGCAACGAAAATAATTTTATGGTGTGATGTCACCACTACAAGAGGAACTGTATTAAAGGATCGTGGCATTAGGAAGATTAAAAACCACTACCCTATAGGAAGACACACATTTTGTCACAGTAGAAGGGCAGCAAAATACAGTCAGCCCCAAATAAGATGGAATAGCACGGTGGCTGCAACAATGAGCACAAGCCAAAAAAACAATGTGAGCATGGCACAGGATGGGTCAGCCTTTCAGTATATTGTACATAGAGTTTTTATGAGTCAAAACCAACTGGACAGCACCTAACAACAACAAAAAACAGGATTTGTGCTTCCAACAATGTGCTGAAGTAAAGCTTAAGGCAAACTCCTATTAGCTAAGAGCAATGTTTCTCAACCTGTGGTTCGCGACCACTTTGGGGGGATGACGGACCATTTCACAGTGGTAGCCCCATCATAACTGTAGCAAACTTAGAGTTATGAAGTACAATGAAAATAATTTTATGAATAGGCAGTCACCACTACATGAGTAACATTAGGAAAGGGTCTGGCATAAGGAAAGTTGAGAACCACTGCCATAGAGGAAGACACAAATCTTGAAACTGTAGAGGGGCAGCAAAAGAGAGGGAGCCCCCCAAAAGTTCGATTAGCACAGTGGCTGCAACAATGAGCCCAAACAAAAGAACCACTATGAGGATGGTACAGGATGGAGAACGGTTTCATTATATTGTGCACAGAGTTGTTCTGAGCCAAAACCCACTCAAAAGCACCAAACATAAACAATAGGACTTTTGCTTCTAACAATATGCTGAAGTAGACCTTAAGACAAATGCCTACTTTAGAGCAGTGGTTCTCAAACTGTGGGTCGCAACAC
>NW_022106084.1:11781473-11782760 GCF_000313985.2 Echinops telfairi | reverse complement strand
CTGAAACTAACTCGGTGGCACCTAACAATATCAATAGGATTTGTGCGACTAACACAGTGCTGAAGTATACCTTTAGAGAATCTCCTCTTAATTTAGAGCAGAGGTTCTCAACCTTTGGGTCACGACCCCATTGGGGGGGGAAATGACCCTTTCACAGGGGTGGCCCGATTCATAACAGTAGGAAATTTAAAATTATGAAGTGTTAACGAAAATAATTTTATGGTTGGGAGTCACCACTACATTTGGAACTGTCTGAAAGGGTCATGGCATTAGGAAGTTTGAGAACCACTGCCTCAGAGGAAGACACAAATCATGGTACAGAAGGGCAGGGAAAGAGAGTCAGTGCCCTACCAGATGGATTAGCATAGTGGCTGCAACAATGAGGCAAAGCAAAGGACCCCTGTGAGGATGCACAGGATGGGACAGCGTTTCATTATATTGTACACAGAGTTGCTATGAGGCAAAACCCACTTGACGAAACTTTCAATCACAACGTTACTTGTGCGTCTAACAATATGCTGAACTAGATTTTGTGAGAAAATCGTCTAAATTCAGAGTAGGGATACTCAACCTGTAGGTTGTGACCCGTGGGGCAAGGGGGTCGAATGACAGTTTCACAGGGGTGGGCCGATTCATAGGAATAGCAAAATTACAGTTATGAAGTACTAATGAAAAATAGTTTATGATTCCAGGGTCCCCCTTACATTAGGAATTGTATGAAAGGGTCGGGGAATTAGGAAGGTTGACTACCACTGCCCTAGGAAGACACAAATCTTGATGCAGTGGAAGGGTAGGGAAAAAGAGGCAACCCGCAAAAAGATCTAATAGCACAGTGGCTGCAACAATCAAAACAAGCAGAAGAACCACTGATAGGATGGCACAGGATTGGGCAGAGTTTCCTTATATTTTGCACAGGGTTACTATGAGCTGAAACCCACTCGACGGCAACTAAAAGAATAACAACAGGACCTGTGCATCCAGCAAAGTGCTGAACTATATCTTTAGAGAAACTACTCTTAGTTTAAAGCAGTGGTTCGCAATCTGTGGGTTGCAACCCCTTTGGGGGACAAACGACCCTTTCACAGTGGTGGCCCAATTCATAACAGTATCAAAAATACACTTATGAAGTAGAAATGAAAATAATTATATGATTGGGGGGTCAACACCACATGAGGAAAGGTATAAAAGGGCTGTGGCATTAGGAAGTTTGAGAACCACTGCCCCTGAGCAAGACAGAAATCTTGTTAGAGTAGAAGGACAGCAAAGGAGAGGCAGTCCCCCTCCCCC
>NW_022106084.1:11780574-11781373 GCF_000313985.2 Echinops telfairi | reverse complement strand
GAAAGGGTCATTTGACCCCCAAAAGGGTTGCAATCCACAGGCTGAGAACTGCTGAGCTAGCATATATAGTCATTCTGCCTCATAATATTAACTATTACCATCTCAGCCACCACCACCACAACTACTGTTATATTCTGTGATGTTAAATAGAGCTGATGGAGATAAAACTGGGGATAAGATGGACTGTAGTAATTAGAGAAGGCTTCCTGGAGGAAGGGGTTTTAGGACGCAGCCTGGGGAGGAAACAGGCATTGAAGGGTCGGTGGGAGGATATACATTTTTGTACCAGAGAACAGACTGGGTGAGATAGGATTTTCCAAGATGGATTTTCCAGCCATCTCTCTCAACCCATAGACTGTCTACCACCTAATCTAGACACTCCACCCAACACAAGGCGGGATCTAGTTCCCTTCTATTTGAAGATGAGTATCTGTTGTCTGTTTCAACCAATAGAATACAATGTAAGTGATACTGATGGTCAGGCCATGCAGTTGCTGCCTTATTCACTTGTGTGTGAGCCTTGACCTGCCTTGAAATAATTTCAATGATCCTGCGGTCACTATGCTGCTGTGAAGAAGAAGCTCGAATTACATAGAGTGACCACCTGTAGATATTCAGCTGACAGTCCTCCCAGCCTAGGTGGGAAGGGGGAAGGCAGATATGTGAATGAAGGAACCCTCATGATGCAACCATCACATCACTATCACATATGAAATCTGTTCTTCCCACAGTCCTTCAACCAATCAGCCCAGTTTACAAGCCACCTCAGTCTCTGTGTTTTCCCAGCTGAGACTACACG
>NW_022106084.1:11746141-11747422 GCF_000313985.2 Echinops telfairi | reverse complement strand
GACCACTTTGAGGGGGTTGAACGACTCTTTCACAACAGTAGTAAAATTACATTTAGGTGTGGCAATGGAAATACTTTTATGGTGGGGTTCCCCAGTACATGAAGAACTGTATGAAAATGTCATGGCATTCGGAAGTGTGAGAACCACTGCCATACTGGCAGACACAAATCTTGGTGCAGTAGAAGGGCAGAAAAGAGAGGCAGCCCCCAAATGATGGATTGGCACAGTAGTTGCAACAATGAGCATAAACAAAACACCACTGGGAGGGTGTCAGAGGATGGGGCCACATTTCATTATATTGTGCTTAGAGTTGCTATGAGTCATAAACCACTCTACAGTACCTAACAACAACAACAAGAGGACTTGTGCCTCTCACAATGTATTGAAAAACATGTTCAGAGAAACACCTCTTAGTTTAGAGCCGCAGTTATCAACCTCTGGGTCACGAACCCTTTTGGGGGTTGCATGGCCCTTTCACATGGGTGGGCCTTTCATAACTTTAGCAAAATTACAATTATGAAGTAACAATGAAATTAATTTTATGATTGGATGGTCACCACTACATGAGGAATGGTATAAAAGGGTTGTGGAATTAGGAAGGTTAAGAAACACTGCCCTATAAGAAGACAGAAATCTTGGTAGAGTAGAAGGGCAGCAAATGAGAGGCAGACCCCCAAAAAGATGGTTATCACAGTGGCTGCAAAAATGAGCACAAGCAAAGAACCACTCTGAGGATGTCACAAGGAGGAGCAGTGTTTCATTATATTATTCATAGGTTTGCTATGAACCAAAACTCACTCGACGGCACCTAACAACAATAACTACAGAACTTGTGCTTCTAAGAATATGGTGAAATAGATGTTAAGAGAAACTCCTTAGTTTAGAGCAGTGGTTCTCAATATGTGGGTCATGACACCTTTGGGGGCTTGAACGACCTTTCACAGGGGTGGCCCAATTTATGACCGTACCAAACTTACAGTTAGCAAGCAGCCATGAAAATAATTTTATGGTTGGGGGCTCACGACTACATGAGGAATTGTATGAAATGGTTGAGGCATTAGGAAGGTTGAGATCCACTACCCTAGAGGAAGACACAAATCTTGGTACATTAGAAGGGCAGTAAATGAGAGGCAACACCCAAAAAGATGGCTTAGCGCACTGGCTGCAACAATGAGCACAAGCAAAGAACCCCTGTCAGCATGACACAGGATGGGGCAGCATTTCATTATATTGTGCACAGAGTTGCTATGAGCCGAAACCCACCTAAAAGCAATAACAATA
>NW_022106084.1:11722390-11723690 GCF_000313985.2 Echinops telfairi | reverse complement strand
TTAGGCGGTCATATGACACTTTCACAGGGGTTACCTGATTCATAACAGTAGCAAAATTAGAGTTATGAAATCGCAATGGAAAAAATTTTATGACTGGGTGTCTATCATTACATTGGGAAGTATATGAAAGGGTCGTGGAATTCGGAAGGTTGAGAACCACTTGCCCTGGAGGAAGATACAAATATTGGTACAGTAGAAGGGCAGCAGAAGAGAGGCAGTCCCTCCAAGATGGCTGCATCAGTCAGCACAAGCAAAGAACCACATTGAGGATTGCACAGGAGGGGCAGCTTTTCATATTATATTGTGCACAGTCTTACAAGGGGCTGAAACTAACTCGGTGGCACCTAACAATATCAATAGGATTTGTGCGACTAACACAGTGCTGAAGTATACCTTTAGAGAATCTCCTCTTAATTTAGAGCAGAGGTTCTCAACCTTTGGGTCACGACCCCATTGGGGGGGAAATCACCCTTTCACAGGGGTGGCCCGATTCATAACAGTGAAATTTAAAGTTATGAAGTGTTAACGAAAATAATTTTATGGTTGGGGGTCACCACTACATTTGGAACTGTCTGAAAGGGTCATGGCATTAGGAAGTTTGAGAACCACTGCCTCAGAGGAAGACACAAATCTTGGTACAGAAGGGCAGGGAAAGAGAGTCAGTGCCCTACCAGATGGATTAGCATAGTGGCTGCAACAATGAGGCAAGCAAAGGACCCCTGTGAGGATGCACAGGATGGGACAGCATTTCGTTATATTGTACACAGAGTTGCTATGAGGCAAAACCCACTTGACGGAACTTTCAATCACAACATTACTTGTGCGCCTAACAATATGCTGAACTAGATTTTGTGAGAAAATCGTCTAAATTCAGAGTAGGGGTACCCATGGGGTTGTGACCCGTGGGGGAAGGGGGTCGAATGACAGTTTCACAGGGGTGGGCCGATTCATAGGAATAGCAAAATTACAGTTATGAAGTACTAATGAAAAATAGTTTATGATTCCAGGGTCCCCCTTACATTAGGAATTGTATGAAAGGGTCGGGGAATTAGGAAGGTTGACTACCACTGCCCTAGGAAGACACAAATCTTGATGCAGTGGAAGGGTAGGGAAAAAGAGGCAACCCGCAAAAAGATCTAATAGCACAGTGGCTGCAACAATCAAAACAAGCAGAAGAACCACTGATAGGATGGCACAGGATTGGGCAGAGTTTCCTTATATTTTGCACAGGGTTACTATGAGCTGAAACCCACTCGACGGCAACTAAAAGAATAACAACAGGACCTGTGCATCCAGCAAA
>NW_022106084.1:11720094-11721659 GCF_000313985.2 Echinops telfairi | reverse complement strand
CAGCAAAAGAGAGGCAACTTCCAACAAAATGGAATATTACAGTGGCTGAAATAATGAGCTCAAGCAAAGAACCACTGTGAGGATGGCACAGGAAAGCGTGGCGTTTCATTATATTGTATACAGAGTTGCTGTGAGCTGAAACCCACTCAAAGGCACCGAAAAAAAGTAACAGGAATTGTGCGTCCAACAAGTGCTGATTTTTTTTTTTTTTTAGAAACTCCTCTTAGTTTAGGGCAGCGGTTCGCAATCTGTGGGTCGCGACCCCTTTGGGGGCAAATGTCCCTTTCACAAAGGTGGCCCAATTCAAAAACAGTAGCAAAATTACACTTATGAAGTAGAAATGAAAATACTTTTATGATTGGGGGGGGTCACCACCACAGGGTCGAGGCATTAGGAAGTTTGAGAAGCACTGTCCTAGAGGAAGACAGAAATCTTGTTAGAAGAGAAGGGCAGCAAACGAGAGGCAACCCTCCAAAAGATAGATTAGCACAGTGGCTGCAACAATAAGTGCAAGCAAAGAACCACTGTGAGGATGGCACAGGACGGGGCCGCATTTCATTTTATTGTGCATAGAGTTGCAATGAGCCAAACTCACTCAACGGCACATAACAACAACAATGGACTTATGAGTCTAACAATATGCTGAACTATACTTTAAGAGAAATCTCCTCTTAGTTTAGAACAGCAGTTCTCAACCTGTGGGTCGTGACCACTTTGTGGGGCTGAATGACCACTTCACATGGAAGACCCCACTTAAACAGTAGCAAAATTACAGTTATGAAATAACAACGAAAATAATTTTATGATTGGGGGCCACCAGTACATGAGGAACTGTATGAAAGAGCCTTGACATTAGGAAGGTTGAGAACTACTGCACTGAGGAAGACACAAATTTTGATACAGTAGAAGGGCAGCAAAATAATGTCAGCCCCTAACAAGATGGGATACTCAGTGGCTGCAACAATGAGCCCAAGCTAAAGAACCGCTGTGAGGATCGAACAGAACGGCACAGCGTTTCATTATATTGTGCACAGATTTGCTATAAGCCAAAAGCCTCTCGAATGCACCTAAAAACAATAAAACAGGACTTGTTTGTCTATCAATATGCTGAACTATATCTAAAGAGTATCTCCTCTTAGTTTTGAACAAAAGTTCTCTACCTGTGGGTCGCGACCACTTTGGAGGGACGAACGACACTTTCACAGGGGTAGCCCAATTCATAACAGTAGCAAAATTATAGTTATTAAATTGAAACAAAAATAATTTCATCATTGGGGATCCATCACTACATTGGGAGCTGTATGAAAGGGATGAGGAATTAGGAAGGTTGAGAAACACCGTCCTACATGAAGACACAAATATTGCTACAGTACAAGGGCAGCAAAAGAGAGGCAGCACGTACAAGATTGATTAGCACAGTGGCTGCAACAATGAACACAAGCAAAGAACAACATTGAGAAGGGCAAAGGACTGGGCAGCGTTTCATTACATGGTGTTCAGAGATGCTATGAGGTGAACGTCACTCTATGGCACCTAAAAACAATAACAACAGGCTTATGCACCTA
>NW_022106084.1:11717846-11718828 GCF_000313985.2 Echinops telfairi | reverse complement strand
AGTGTCAGCCCCCAACAAGATGGAATACCGCAGTGGTTGCAACCATAAGTGCAAGCCAAAGAACCACTATGAGGATGGAGCAGGATAGAGCATCGTGTCATTATATAGTGCACGGAGTTTATATGAGCCGAAAACCACTCGATGGGTGCTAAAACAATGAAACATACTTGTGCATCTAACAATGTGCTGAACTATATCTTAAAAGAAATTCCTCTTCGTTTAGAGCAGCAGTTCTCAACATATGTGTCGTGACCCCTTTAGTGCACGAATGACCCTTTTACAGGGGTGACCCAATTCATAGCAGTAGCAAAATTACAATTATGAAGTAGCAATGAAAATAAATTTATGATTTGGTGGTCACCTCTACATGAGGAATGTAATCAAAGGGTCATGTCATGAGGAAGGGTGAGAACCACTGCCCTAAAGGAAGACAGAAATCTTGGTAGAGTAGAAGGGCAGCAAACAAGAGGCAGCATCCAAAAAATGGATTACCACATTAGCTGCAAAATGAGTGCAAGATAGAACAACCGTGAGGATGGCACAGGACAGGGACACATTTCAAAAGCCACTCGACGAGACCTAACAAAAATTACCACTGGACTTGTGCTTCCAACAATATGTTGAGCTACATCAGAAAAGAAAAACCTCTTAGTTTGGAGCATCAGTTCACAACCTGTTGGTTGCGACACCTTTTGGGGGTGGAATAACCCTTTCACAGAAGTCTCCCTATTCATAACAGTTGCAAAAGAACAGTTATGAAATAGAAGCGACTATATTTATTGTTGCTTGGTCACCACTATATGGGGAACTATATGAAAAGGTGATGGCATGTGGAAGGTTGAGAACCACTGCCCTAGAGGAAGACAGAAATCTTGGTACAGTAGAAGGGCAGCAAAAGAGAGGCAGACCCAAGAAGATGGATTAGCACAGTGGCTGTAACAATGATTGCAAGCAAATGAACCACTGTGAGGATTGCACAGTA
>NW_022106084.1:11715222-11716338 GCF_000313985.2 Echinops telfairi | reverse complement strand
CCAACAAGATTGATTAGCATAGTGGCTGCAACAAGGAGTGCAAGCAAATGAACCACTGTGTGGATGGCACAGGAGGGTGCAGTGTTTCATTATATTGTGCACAGAGTTGCTGTGAGCTGAAACCCACTCGACGGCACCTGACAACAATAACAACAGGACTTGTGCATCTAACAATATGCTGAAATATATCTTAGGAGACTCTCCTCTTAATTTAGATCAGCGGTTCTGAACTTGTGGGTTGCGACCCCTTTGGTGGGATGGATGCTTTCACAGGGATGGGCCAGTAGCAAAATTACAGTTATGAAATAAAAAAGAAAATAATTTCATGATTGGGTATCCACCACTAGAGTTGGGAACTATCTAAAGGGATGTAGAATTAGGAAGGTTTGAGGAACACAGTCCTAGAGGAAGACACAAATATTGGTACAGTAGAAGGGCAGCAAAAATAGGCAGTCCCTAAAAGACTGATTAGCACAGTGGCTGCAAAAATGAGCACAACAAAGAACCACAGTGAGGAGGGCACAGGCCAAGGCAGCATTTCATTACATTGTGCTCAGAGTTGCTATAAGCCAAAACTAAATCTACACCACCTAAAAGCAGTAACAACAAGACTTGGTCATCTAATAGTACGCTGAACTATATCTTAAGAGAAACTCCTCTTAGCTTAGAGCAGCGGTTTTCAACCTGTGGGTCGCTACCCCTTTGGTGGAGTGAACGACCCTTTCAGAGGAGTGGCCCAATTCAAACAGTAGCAAAATTACAGTTATGAAGCAGCAATAAAAATATTCTTATGATTAGGGGTCACTTCTTCATGAGGAACGGTATCAAGGGTCATGGCATTAGGAAGGTTGAGAACCACTTCCCTAGAGGAAGACAGAAATCTTGGTAGGGTAGAAGGGCAGCAAATGCTGGCAGCACCCCAAAATATGGATTACCACATTACCTGCAACAATGAGCACAAGCAAACAACCACTGTGAGCATGGCACAGGACATGGCAGCTTTTCAATGTATTGTGCAAAGAGTTGCTATGAGCCAAAACCCACTCGATGGCACCTAAAACAACCACCACAGGACTTGTGCTTCTAACATTGTGCTGAACTACATGTTAAAAAAAC
>NW_022106084.1:11710929-11712375 GCF_000313985.2 Echinops telfairi | reverse complement strand
TACCCCATCCCAGCACAGAACTGTCTCCTGGCCCTTTATATGCCCTATGAATGTAAAAATGGAATGGGAAGCAATGGAAAAATGGGGCTTTCCCTAAGTCAAAGAGAGTCAAATTGTGACCGAATTTCCCTACACCAGGCCCTCTCCCTGGTTCAAGTTTTGTTGTTTTGTTTTTGTAAAAGCTGTAAACCTCTACCTCATTTGTTAGAGCAAAGGAGATCAGCACTGGGAAGGAGAACTCATACTCTCAGCCTTTGTTCCCCAAGAAATGGAACTGAGAAAAGTCTAAGTCCACAGACACCTTTTCATATTCATTACAGAATCGAAATCTTTGGACAGAGTTCTAGGTATTGGGAGACAGTTCTCCAGAGGCACTGACAAAGTTTCATTTGGACTCTCATTTGGAATAATCAGGAATTCTTTAAAGTTCTTAGGTATTAAGAATGTTGAGAACCACTGGTTTAGAGCATAGTAAATACTGATGGAATACTACATAATTTTTAATACATATGGGAGCAGTAGGAAAATAAAGGAATTTGGGAGAGGCCAGTAGTATAAAATTCCTGAGTCTGAGTGTTCTACATCATAGAGTAGCAAAGACAATTCAAAGAATGTACAAATGAAAGAGCTGAACAGTAAATTCCAAAGGACACATAGCAACAGCTTTTTGCTCTTGCTAGCCACTTAAGGCCTCCCCATCTATTGTTGGTTTCCTTAACCCATCCCAACCATTTAAAATAGTCTTTTCATTAAACTCTCCTTAATTAAACCTTCTGTATGTTTTGTTTCCTGCTGGACCCCTAACAGATATCATTTAATTTTCTTGATTGCAACTCATCACTCTAGCATACAGAAATCTTTTCAAGAGTGTGTTTTTTTGTCTGGTTTTCATCCATAATAGTATTTCCTTCCAGGTTTGTTTGTCCTTGAAATATGATCAATAGTTCTTTCCCCTCCAGTGAAACCCAAGTTCTGCACTGCCTGACTGCCTATTAAATTCATGTGTGTCCTACATTGGCATCCCAACCATTCCCTAAACCAGTGCTTCTCAGCCTTCTTAATTCTGGGACCCTTTCGTACAGTTCCTCAGATTGTGGTGACCCCCGAACATAAAATAATTTCATTGCTATTTCATTGCCTGATGAATCAGGCAACCCCCTTGAAGGTGCAATTCGACCCCTAAAGGATGAGATCCACTGCCCTAGACAAACATCTGGCCCGAGGGCTGCATATGGCCCCCCAAAATAGTCAATACCAGCCAACATCACACGAGCTCTTTTCAGAAAAAAAAATTTACTCAGGGCCCCCTGGCAATGAAAGATTTTGTCCTATAGCCCACCTTCCAGGATAAAATGTAGACATCTGCTTTGTAGATCCCTGGATCATTCTGTGCCCAGCAGGTAGGTGGTATCACCCACTTTGGGAAACAAGACTCTAGGTAAATCA
>NW_022106084.1:11706286-11708536 GCF_000313985.2 Echinops telfairi | reverse complement strand
AAACAAAACAAAACAAAAAGAATGCACGGTGGACCACGTCATGCTCACGCACTACCTTCTAATTGGTCACCTACCCCAGAGGAAGCCAAATTCTTCACAATGCCTAGTAGAGCTCTATATGGTCTGTATACACCTCCCACTATCCCTTCAGCCCACGGGTCTTCTTTTCTTTCCTCGCTCCCTCCCCCCATTGCTCTCTGAGATCTGGCCAAGCTGGTGGCCTTGCCCCTCCTGCCACAGACCAGGCACATATCCATCTTATGACCTTTGCCCTCAGGATCTCATTGTTTGGAACCCTCTCCTCTAGAGATCAGTGTCGCTTGCCCTCTCATCTCCTTCGGGTCTTGATCTCAAAATCACCTTTGTGACACCTCCCCTGGCTAACCGTCCCATTCAAATAGCAACCCCATCATTCTCCCCAACAGCCCCCTCCCCACTCCCACCGCAGCTCCCTTCTCTGATACTTTTCTATCTTGTTATCCATTTTTCTTGCCCACTAAAATGTAAGCTGTGAGATCAGGCATGTGGATTGTTTGATTCACTATTGATTCCTTATTACATTTTTACCTTATTACCTGGTACAAAGTAAGGTACTCAATAAAAAACCTGTTGCCCAAATAACTATGTTACTTGAGGTGTTATTTTTATGAGGCTATTTCCTTCTTCCCTCTCCCATGTTTCTTCTGCCCTTCCCTCTTTCAATCCCCTTTTCTCTCCTTTCATTCTTAACTGAATAATGCTTAATATACTTTCCATTTTAGTAGCACTTTACAATTTTTAACATCCTCTTCCACACAATCTGATTTTATGTTCATAACAACCCTCTGAGGTCAATTGAGCAACTTCTTTCATCCTACTAAGATTGAGAGGTCAATTTCAGGCAAATCAAGCCAAGGCTCTAGACATCCGCCTTGCTCTCTCCTCAGGTGTAGTTTTGCAACTCGGCAGCTGTGGGAGACAGTTTCCAGTACGCTGACAGATTTCCACCTCATGTTCCCAAGGCTCTCTGCTTCTCTGCCCTGGGCATGCTGTCAAGCACAGGTGCAACGCTGAAGTGCAGAGGCGTGAACTCACCCAGGGCAAATCTGAGCCCCAGCTCATCTCTTCTCCTGTGGTTTGATGCTAGGACATGTTCCCTGGTAGCTTAGAAACCCACTGGAGGATTGAGTCCCAATGGTTCCCTCTTACTGGTTTCCCTCCATTCCTGGTCTCACCGTTCTGCTCCTACACTTTGTTTTCCAGGGCCACCTCTCATTCAAACCACTTGTGCCCGAGAGCTTCCTCAGGTGGGCTTCGGGGGACATCTATAATGCTACAGAATGGGGACTTGGTTTCTTCAATGATACCAGAAGAGCCCTCTGTGGTCCTGTTTGCCAGGTTCTTTACATGAAAATACAGAATGCCCGCTTAAATTAGAATTTCAGGTAAACAATAGATATACTAAATATGACAAATACTAAAAGCCTAACTATGGGGGGGATGTGTGTACTAACAAAATTTCATGCTTATTTTGGATTCCATTTTAACTGCACAGCCTGTATTTTACCTGGCAGCCTTACACCTGAATCATGGTTTCAATTAAGTCTGAATTAATTAGGAAACTGGGAATAGTGGCAGATGCCTGGGTGACTGGTAACTCTCAGAAAGATAGGCAGATCTGTGAAATTTGAAGCTTTTACATACTTCATCGGGGAAGTGTTTGCATTCCATGTTCTTCTTGGGCAACTTATCCAGCCAACTATGTAAGGACTAACCCTCAAAACCACACTTTCTGCCTTAGAGTCAACACTGATTCATACGACCCTATAGGACCGAGTAGGAAACCCCACAGGGGTTTCCAAGGCTGCGGATCTTTATGGGAGCACACAGCTTCAACTTTCTCCTGGGGAATGAGCTGGTGGGTTTCTACCACCAAACTTGCAGTTAGCATCCAGATTCTTAAACCCCTACACCAGTAGGGCTATTGTTTGAACTTTAAAGCCATCCACTGCTATTAAATCTATCCTGATGTACAGTGATCAAGTGGACAGTGTAGAACTGATCGCTAGGGTTCCCAGGTATATAAATCTGTACAAGAGTGGAAATCCTCATTTTGGTCCTGGTGGCTTCAAACTGCTGCCCATGTATTTAGCAGCCCAATGCACAACACACTATGCCCCCAGTGCTCCTCTGTGTGATGGCTCAACTCAAAAATCACTGCTATCGAGTCAGTTCCGATGTTACTGTCCCTATGGGACAGAGTAGGGCTGC
>NW_022106084.1:11697103-11705287 GCF_000313985.2 Echinops telfairi | reverse complement strand
CACTCATGGCGACACCATGTCTGTCATAGAACTGTGCTCCATAGGTTTCCCAGAGCTGAGGTTTGAAAGTAGAGTAGCAGGCCTTTCTTCTAAGGCACCTCTGGACGGACTCAAATAGCAACCTTTTGGTTAGCAACCAAGCCCCTTAACCTTTAATAACATATAGGTGTTATTCGTTTATTTAATAGACTAACCACAAAGTGGATTAGATGGGGAGAACTATCTACCCCATTTTACAGACCAAGAAATGGAGGCACACTAAGACACTGCTTGAGATGGAAGAGTCATCATGCAGACCTAGGCAGTGTGACATCTAAGCAGTGAGCCCTCCTACTCAGTCACAATCACCAAGTCCTCAAAACTGCTTCTGGGCACAGGAGACAGTGTATGTAAAGACGCCACACAGGATCTGTGTCCAGGCCGGATTCTGAAAGGATATATGTATTAAAGATACTTGTTTGTGTTTGCATCATGGTTATCCCTATCTTTGTACTCCTGCACCCAAAACTCTGTCCCAGGATGGATGTCAACTACATTGACCAGGCTGTTCGGTCTGACTTCTCCAGTAGGACACATGGACCTTCTGAAGAGACCCTTTGATTCAGATGGCCCTCTCACTCACATAGACACAAATGCAGCCAGCCCCAGACTCCAAACCTGCAGACTAAGAGTTTATCACAAGTCTAGAAAGAGCTGTCAATCACCTGAAAAACTAGCCTGCAGAAGAGGAGACATAGAATCAAAAGCTCCCGGTGAGAGTAAATCAGACAACTGATACCAGGAGAAAACACTAGAGCTTCTCAAAGTGGTTCACCCTGGTTTAGTCATGGCCAGGATTAAGTCATTGTCCTGAATCAGCGTCTCCTCCGAAATCTCTAGGCTTCTGAAGTTCCCAGTACCCTGTCCTGAAGTCCCTGTCTTTTACCCAGCAACACCACTTTTTCTACTTTATAGCCACCTTTTCCTTTTTTCAGCTTTTTAAAAATTCTTTGTTACTAAATGATGTGGTGTATGGAAATTAAAAAAAAATTGTTGAGCCATGAGAGACTCATTTCCCTTTATAAAAATAAGGCCAGCATGCAAGTAAATATCTGGATAAGCTGAGTAGAAAATAATAATGCCCGGCTCAAAGATGGCAGCCAAGCACTTGGTGCAATGAATTTGTGTCGCTCTCCACAGTTTTGGAAATAAATTGGTGTCATGTAACAGGTTCCTGAAAGGTTCCCAAATCTCGAATTCCAGGATTTAAACCATACCCATTTAGCCTTGCGAATCGTCAAAACTTTTAAAAAGCTGGGTCTATTTCACATTCTTTTCATCAGCCTATGACTGAATTGGTTCATATCAGTTCAAAGACCCGGAAAACACAATCTGATTTGTGATGTTTTCAAGTTATGATGGGCTGCATTATGACCCTCTGCTTTGCTTTCTTTTTAAAGAGTTTACCATTAGTAGCATGTACTACATATAATGCTACAGTACATAGCTCTGATATCATTCTAGCTGTATGTTTATATCCAAAGTTTTCAACCCACAGACTAATAAAGGTCAGATGTGTAAAGGTTATGATAATAAAAAAAGCAAGAATAATGAGGTCTTTGACTTATGTCAGGACTGGCTCATGACAGAATCATCAGAATGGGGCCAGTCACAACTCGGGGACTGAGTACCTGTCATCTAAACCAGTTGCTGTGGGGTTGATTCCAAGTCACGGAACTACTATGTGTGCAGAGCCAAACTGAACTGTGTTAGGTAGGGGTTTCAAGGCTGTGTGAGTGTTCAGAAGCAGGTCATCAGGTCAGTCTTCTGAGGCACCTCCATATGGGTTCAAAAGTACATTTTAGTTAGTAATAGAGCTCTTAATTTTTGGTGCCACCCAGGGATGCCATAGGGGAAAATGGCTTTTCTGTATTTAGTGTCCTTCAAAAACGGACAAGGATGCTAATTTGTGTCCTGGGTTTTCTTATTATACGTGTGTTAGTCTGGGTTAAGGCAGCTGCAACCGAGTCTGACCATCAGAAAGCAAGAGACCCCAGAACAAGAAAAGCGAGGCTCACCGAGACATTTATCTCTCCATACTTCAATTAACTCCACCTGTGTTTGTTGGCCAGGTTGGCACAATACACTTTAACTCTCTTAATAGTGGTATCACTACTTTGAGGAAAACTGAATTCTGATACTGGGCTAGGCAGGTGTGTTAGTCTGGGCACATTAGAGAAACAAATCCAAGAAACTCATATGTATAAGAGAGTGTTTTAGATAAAGGGTAAGTGCACATCAAGAAAACATCCCGACCCAGTGCTGTCCATGTCCACAAGTCCAAAATTAGCCAATATATCCCACACCAATACACAAAGTCCTCCTCCATATTACCAAACACACTACATCTTAAAATAAACACCTCTAAGTTTAGAGCAGCGGATCTCAACCCGTGAGTCAAGACCCTTTCTAGGGTTTGAATGACCATTTCACAGATGTGTCCCCATCAAACACCCTTTCACCGATGTGGCCCAATCCATAACAGTAGCAAGGTGATTGTTATGAAATAGCAATGAAAATAATTTTATGATTGGGAGGTTACCAATACATGATGAAAGTGATGAAATGTTTGTGGCATTAGGAAGGTTGAGTACCACTGCCCTAGCGGAACACAGAAATCTTGGTAGAGAAAAAAGGCAGCAAAATTGAAGCAGCCCCTCAAAATATGGATTAGCACTGTGGCTGCAACAATAAGCACAAGCAAAGAACCACTGTGAGGATGGCAGAAGACGGGGCATCCCTTCATTATATTGTGCATAGAGTTGCTGAGCCAAAACCCACTTGACAGACTCTAACAATAAACACAGTACTTGTGCACCTAACAATATGCTGACCTATATCTTAAGAGAATCTCCTCTTAGTTCAGAGCAACGGTACTCAACCTATGGTTCATGAAAACTTTGACGAGTCGAGCGACCCATTGACAGGGGTTACCTGATTCATAAAAGTAGCAAAATTACAGTTTATAAATAGCAATGAAAATAATTCTATTGTTGGGTGATCACCACTACATGAGGAACTGTATGAAAGGATCGTGGATTATGGAAGTTGAGAACCACTGCCCTAGAGGAAGACACACATCTTGCTACAGTAGAAGGGCAGCAAAAGAGAAGCAGCCTCCCCAAGCTTGGATTAGCACAGTGGCTACAACAATGAGTGCAAGCAAAAGAACCACTGAGGATGGCGCAGGATGGGGCAGCGTTTCATTGCATTTTGCATAGAGTTGCTATGAGCCAATACACACTTGAAGGCCCCCAAAACAACAGTACTTCTGTTTCCAATAATATGCTGAAGTTGACTTTAAGAGAAACTCCTATTGGTTAAGAGCAGCGGTTCTCAAACTGTGGGTCGCAATGCCTGTTTGGGGTCGAAAAACCCTTCCACAGTGGTGGCCCAATTCATAACAGTAGTAAAATTACAGTCATGAAGTAGTGATGAAAATAATTTTGTGGTTGGGAAGTCACCACTACATGTGGAGCAGTGTGAAAGGGTAGTGGCATTAGGAAGGTGGAGAAATACTGCTCTAGATGAAGACACAAATCTTGGTACAGAAGGGCAGGAAAATAGAGGTAGTCCCCAATAAGATGGATTAGCACAGTGGCTGCAACAGTGTGCTCAAGCATAGAACCACTGTGCTGATGGCACAGGACAGGACAGGGTTTCATTATATTGTGCATACAATTGCTATGAGCCAAAACTCACTAGACAGAACGTAGCAACATTAACAATAGTACATATGCTTCTAACAATATGCTGAACTAGATCTTAAGAGAAACTCCTCAACATCTAGAGCAGCAGTTCTCTTCCTGTGCGTGGTGACCCCTTTTGGGGTTTGAACGACCCTTTTACAGAGGTGGCACAATTCAAAACAGTAGCAAAATTATAGTTATGAAGTGACACCGAAAATAATTTCATGGTTGGGAGGTCACAACTACATTTGGAACTGTATGAAAGGGTCGTGGCATTAGGAAGTTTGAGAACTACTGCCCTAAAGAAAGACACAAATCTTAGTACAGTAGAAGGGCAGCAAAGAGAGGCAGCCCTGCAAAAGATAGATTAGCGCAGGAGTTGCAACAACGTGCATAAGCAAGGAAACTCTGAGGATGAGACATGACAGGGTTGCATTTCATTGTATTGTGCATAGAGTTGCTATGAGTCAAAAACCACTTGATGGCACCTAACAACAATAAAAAAACAGGACTTCTGCTGCTCACGCCATGCTGAACTGCATCTTTAAAGAAACATCTCAGTTTAGAGCAGCTGTTCTAAACTTGTGGGTCGCGACCACTTTTGGGGGTTGAACGACCCATTCACAGGTGTGACCTAAATCATAACAGCAGTAAAATTAGTTTTGAAGTAGCAATGAAAATAATATTTTGATTGGTGGTGTCACCACTACATGAGGAAAGGTATGAAAGGGTGGTGGCATTAGGAAGGTTGAGAATAACTGCCCTACAGGAAGACAGAAATTTTGGTAGAGTAGAAGGGCAGCAAAAGTGAGCCCGCCCCCAAAAAAAATGGATTAGCACAGTGGCTGCACCAATGAGCGTAAGCAAAGAACCACTCTGAGAATGGCAGAGAACAGGGCAGCGTTTTGTTATATTGTGCATAGAGTTGCTATGAGCCTAAACACACTCGACGACACCTAACAACAATAAAGACAGCACTTTTGCGGCTACAGTAAGCTGAATTATATCTTAAGAGAATTTCCTTTTAGTTCAGAGGAGCATTTCTCAAATTGTGGGTCGTGACCACATTGTGGGGTTCAACGACAACTTCACAGGGTAACCTCAGTCATAAGAGTAGAAGAATTACAGTTATGAAATAGCAACGAAAATATTCTATGGTAAGGGGTCTCCACTACAAGAGGAACTGTATGAAAGGGTCATGGCATTAGGAAGATTGAGAATCTCTGTACAAGAGGAAGACACAAATCGTGATACAGTAGAAAAGCAGCAAAATAGAGTCAGCCCACAACAAGATGGAATAGCACAGTGGCTGCAACAATGAGCACAAGCCAAAGAACCACTGTGAGGATGGCCCAGGATGGGGCAGTGTTTAATTTTATTGTACATAGAGTTGTGAAGAGTCCAAACCAACTCGACAGTACCTAACATCAAAAACAACAGATCTTGTCTTTCTAACAATGTGCTGAAGTAGACCTTAAGAGAAAATCCTATTGTTTTGGAGCAGTAGTTCTCAGCATGTTGGTCGCGACCCCTTTGGTGGGACAAAAGATGCTTGCAAAGCGGTGGTCCATTCATAACAGTAACAAAATTAGTGTTATGAAGTACAATGAAAATAATTTTATGATTGGGGGGGTCACCACTACATGAGAAATGGTATGAAAGGGTCGAGAAATTAGGCAGGTTGAGAACCACTACCCAAAGGAAGTTTGAGAACCCCTACCCAAAGGAAGACAGAAATCTTGGTAGAGTAGACAGCAAACAAGAGGCAGTCCCACAAAACTTGGATTAGCATAGTGGCTGCAACAATGAGGCAAGCAAAAAACACTGAGAATGGCACAGGACAGGGCAGCATTTCATTACATAGTGCATAGAGTTGCTATGAGCCAACACACACTCGAGGCACCAAACAACAACAGGACTTGTGCTTCTAATAATATGTTTAAGTTGAACTTCAGAGAAACTCCTATTAGTTTAGAGTAGTGGTTCTCAAAGTGTGGGTCGTGATGCCTAAGGGGGGGTGGGGTGGGGCAAACGACACTTTCACATGGGTGGCCTGATTCATAACAGTGGCTAAATTACAGTTATGGAGTAGCAATGAAAATAATTTTATGTTTTGGATGTCACCACTACATGAGGAACAGTATGAAAGGGTAGTGTCATTAGGAAGGTTGAGAACCACTGCTCTAGATGAAGACACAAATCTTGGTATGGACTGGCAGGAAAACAGAGGCAGTCCCCAGCAAGTTGGATTAGTATAGTGGCTGCAACAATGAGCCCAAGCAAAGAACCACTGTGAGGATCGCATAGGATTTGGCAGTGTTTCATTATATTGTGCAGAGAGTTGCTCTGAGCCAAAAGACACTTGACGGAACTGAACAACATTAACAGCAGGATATATGCTTCTAACAATATACTGAACTAAATTTAGAGCAGCTGTTCTCATCCTGTGGGTCATAACCACTTTAGGCGATTGAAAGACCCTTTCACAGCGGTGAACCGAGTCAAAACAGTAGCAAAATTAGAGTTATGCCGTAGCAACAAAGCAATTATATGGTTGCGTAGTCCCACTACGAGATGAACGGTATGAAAGTGTCACGGCCTTAGGAATGTTGAGGACCAGTGCCCTAAGGAAGACACAGATCTTGATACAGTAGAAAGGCAGCAAAATAGAATCAGTCCCCAAGAAGATGGAATAGCACAGTGGCTACAACAATAAGTGCAAGCCATAGAACCATTGTGAGGATGGCACAGGATGGGACAGCATTTCATTGTATTGCACATAGAGCTGCTGTGAGTCAAAACCCATTAGACAGAATCTAACAACAAAAACAACAGGACATGCACTTCTATCAATGTTCTGAATTAGATATTATGAGAAACTCCTATTATTTTAGAGCAGCGGTTCTCAAACTGGGGGTCACGACGCCTTTAGGGGGACAAAGGACCTTTTCACATGGGTGGTCTGATTCATACCAGATGCAAAATTACAGTCATGAAAATAATGTTATTGCTGGGATGTCACCACTACATAAGGAACGGTATGAAAGGGTAGTGGCTTTAGGAAGGTTGAGAACCACTGCTCTAGATGAAGGCTCAAATCTTGGTACAGACAGGCAGGAAAAGAGGGGCAGTCCCCAACAAGATAGATTAGCATACTGGTTGCAACAGTGAGCTCAAGCAAAGAACCACTGTGAGGATGGCACAGAATGGGGCAACGTTTCCTTATATATTGTGCATAGAGCTGCTATGAGCCAAAACCCACTCGACGGAACTTAGCAACATTAACAATAGTATTTGTGTGTCTAACAATATGCTGAATTAGATCTTAAGAGAAGCTACTCAACATCTAGAGCAGCGGTTTTCATCCTGTGGGTGTTGACCCCTTTGGGGGGTGGTCAAACGACCCTTTCACAGAGGTGGCATCAGTCATAACAGTAACAAAATTACAGCTATAAAGTGACAACGGAAATAATTTCATGGTTGGGGGAGACCACTCCATGAGGAACTGCATGAAAGGGTTGTGGCATTAGGAAGTTTGAGAATCACTGCCTTATATGAAGACACAAATCTTTGTATAGTAGAAGGGCTGCAAAAAGAGGCAACCCCCAAAAAGATGGATTACCACAGGATCTGCAACAATGTGCATAAGCAAAGAACAACTTTGAGGATGTGACAGGACAGGGTCGCATTTCATTTTACTATGCATAGAGTTGCTATGTGTCAAAAACCGCCTAATGCCACCTAACAACAACAACATAAAAATAGGACTTGTGCTGTTCACAATATGCTGAAATACATCTTTAAAGAAAAACCTCAGTTTAGAGCAGCTGTTCTCAACATGTGGGTCACGACCCCTATGGGAGTCGAATGACCCTTTCACGGGGTGGCCAAATTCATAATAGTAGCAAAATCACTGGTTTGAAGTAGCAATGAAAATAAATTCATTATTGGGGGACGGTGATCATCAATACATGAGGAAAGGTATGAAAGAGTCGTGGAATTAGGAAGGTTGAGAACAACTGTCCTATAGGAAGACAGAATTCTTGGTAGAGTAGAAGGGCAACAAAAATGAGGCAGTCCCCCAAAAGATGGATTAACAAGGTGGCTGCAACTATGAGCTCAAGCAAAGAACCATTTTTGATAATGGCAGAGGACAGGGCAGCGTTTAATTATATTGTGCATAGAGTTGCTGAGCCAAAACCCACTCAACAGAACCTAACAACTAAAGCAACAGGTCTTGTGCTTCTAACAATGTGCTGAAGTCGACCTTAAGAGAAACACCTATTAGTTTAGAGCAGCGGTTCTCAACGTGTCAGTCGCGACCCCTTTGGGGCGACCAAGGATGCTTTCACAGCGGTGGCCCATTCATAACAGTAGCAAAATTAGAGTTATGAAGTTAAATGAAGATAATTTTATGATTGGGAAGTCACCACTACATGAGGAATGGTATGAAAGA
>NW_022106084.1:11695049-11697003 GCF_000313985.2 Echinops telfairi | reverse complement strand
CCAGAAGTTGGATTAGCACAGTGGCAGCAACATAGAGAGCAAGCAAAGAACCACTGTGAGGATGGCACAGGACAGGGCAGCATTTCATTACATAATGCATAGAGTTGCTATCAGCCTAAACACACTCAACGGAACTTAACATCATGAACAGCAGGACATGTGCGTCTAACAATATGCTAAACCAGATCTTAAGAGAAAAGCCTCTATATTTAGAGCAGCGGTTCTCAACCTGTGGCTCGCCACGTCTTTTTCGGGTTGAATAACCCTTTCACAGGGGTGGCCCAATTCATAATAGCAGCAAAATTACAGTTTTGATGTAGCAGTGAAAATATTTTTTGATTGGGGAGGTCACCACTACATGATGAAAGGTATGAAAGTGCCGTGACATTAGGAAGGTTGAGAATAACTGCCCTACAGGAAGACAGAAATTTTGGTAGAGGAGAAGGGCAGCAAAATTGAGGCAGCCCCCAAAGAGATGGATTACCACAGTGGCTGCAACAATGAGTGCAAGAAAAGAACCACTGTGAGAATGGCAGAGAACAGGGCAGCATTTTATTACATTGTGCATAGAGTTGCTAGGAGCCTAAACACACTCGACATCACCTAACAACAATAACGACAGGACTTGTGCGTCTACAATATGCTAAATTATTTCTTAAGAGAATCTAATTTTAATTCAGAGCAGTAGTTCTCCAATTGTGGGTCGTGACCACTTTGTGGGGTCAAACAACAATTTCATAGGGGTAACCTGAGTCATAACAGTAGCAAAATTACAGTGATGAAATAGCAACGAAAAAAATTCTATGGTAAGTGGTCTCCACTACAAGGGTCGTGAGCAGCAAAGTCCTGTTTTTGTTATTGTTGTTAGGTGCCATCAAGTGGTTTTAATTATTTTGTGCATGAACTGTATGAAAGGGTCATGGCATTAGGAAGATGGAGAACGTCTGGCCTTGAGGAAGACACAAATCTTGATACAGTAGAAAAGCAGCATATCAGAGTCAGCTCACAGCATGATGGACTAGCACAGTGGCTTCAACAATGAGCACAAGCCAAAGAACCACTGTGTGGATGGCCCAGGATGGGGCAGTGTTTCATTTTATTGTACATAGAGTTGCAAAGAGTCAAAATCCACTCCACAGCACTTAACAAAAAAACAACAGGTCTTGTGCTTCTAACAATGTGCTGAAGTAGACCTTAAGAGAGACTGCGAATAGTTTAGAGCAGCAGTTCTCAACGTGTTGGTCGCGACCCCTTTGGTGGGAAAAAAGACCCTTGTGCATAGCGGTGGCCCGTTCATAACAGCAACAAAATTAGTGTTATGAAGTACAATGAAAATAATGTTATGATTGGGGGGTCACTGCTACATGAGAAATGGTATGAAAAGGTCGTGGTATTAGGAAGGTTGAAAACCACTACCCAAAGTAAGGTTGAGAACAACTACCCAAAGGAAGACAGAAATCTTGGTAGAGTTGACAGCAAACAAGAGGCAGCCCCGCAAAGGTTGGATTAGCATAGTGGTTGCAACAATGACAACAAGCAAAGAACCACTCTGAGAATGGCAAAGGACGGGGCAGTCTTTAATTATATTGTGCATAGAGTTGCTGAGCCAAAACCCACTCGACAGAACCTAACAACTAAAGCAACAGGTCTTGTGCTTCTAACAATGTGCTGAAGTCGACCTTAAGAGAAACACCTATTAGTTTAGAGCAGCAGTTCTCAATGTGTCGGTTGCAACCCCTTTGGGGGGACCAAGGACGCTTTCACAGCGGTGGCCCATTCATAACAGTAGCAAAATTAGAGTTATGAAGTTAAATAAAGATAATTTTCTGATTGGGCAGTCACCACTACATGAGGAATGGTATGAAAGAGTCATGGAATTAAGAGGGTTGAGAACAACTGCCCTACAGGAAGACAGAAATCTTGGTTGAGTAGAAGGGCAGCAAACAAGAGGCAG
>NW_022106084.1:11690022-11694949 GCF_000313985.2 Echinops telfairi | reverse complement strand
CCAGAAGTTGGATTAGCACAGTGGCAGCAACATAGAGAGCAAGCAAAGAACCACTGTGAGGATGGCACAGGACAGGGCAGCATTTCATTACATAGTGCAGAGTTGCTATGAGCCTACACACACTGGAGGACACCAAACAAAAAGAACAGGACTTGTGCTTCTAACAATATGCTGAAGTGGAACTTAAGAGACACTCCTATTAGTTTAGAGCAGCGGTTCTCAAACTGTTGGTGGTGACACCTATGGGGAGACACACAACCCTGTCACATGGGAGGCCTGATTCATAACAGTATCAAAATTACAATTAAGGAGCAGCAATGAAAGTAATTTTATGGTTGGTAAGTCACCACTAGATGAGGAATGGTTTGAAAGGGTAGTAGCATTGGGAAGTTTGCGAATGATTGAACTAGAGGAAGACACAAATCTTGGTATAGTAGAAGGGCAGCAAAGAGTGGCAGACCCCCAAAAGTTGGATTAGCACAGGAATTGCAACAACGTGCATAAGCAAAGAACCACTTGAGGATGAGACATGACAGGGTCGTGTTTCACCGTATTGTGCATAGAGTTGCTATGAGTCAAAAACCACTTGATGGCACCTAACAACAACAACAAAAACAGGACTTGTGCTGCTCACCACATGCTGAACTATATCTTTAAAGAAAAGCCTCTTAGTTTGGAGCAGCTGTTCTCAACCTGTGGGTCGCAATCTCTTTTTGGGGTTGAACGACCTTTTCACAGGGGTGGCCCAATTCATAACAGCAGTAAAATTACAGTTTTGAAGTAGAAATGATGATACTTTTTTGATTGGGGGTTCACCTCTACATGTGGAAAGGTATGAAAGGGTCGTGGCATTAGGAAGGTTGAGAATAACTGCCCTACAGGAAGACAGAAATTTGGTAGAGTAGAAGGGCAGCAAAAGTGAGGCAGCCCCCCAAAAGATGGATTAGCACATTGACTGCAACAATGAGAGCATGCAAAGCACCACTGTGAGAATGGCAGAGGACAAGGAAGCGTTTTACTATATTGTGCATAGAGTTGCTAGGAGCCTAAACACACTAGACGGCACCTAACAACAACAATAACAGGACTTGTGCGTCTACAATATGCTGGATTATATCTTAAGAGTATCTCCTTTTAGTTCAGAGCAACAGTTCTGAAACTGTGAGTTGTGACCACTTTGGGGGGTCGAACGACAATTTCACAGGGGTAATCTGAGTCATAACAGTAGCAAAATTACAGTTATGAAATAGCAACGAAAAAAATTCTATGGTAAGGGATCTCCATTACAATGGCCGTGAGTAGCACAAGACCGGTTTTTGTTATTGTTGTTAGGTGCCATCAAGTGGTTTTAATTATATTGTGCATGAACTGTATGAAAGGGTCATGGCATTAGGAAGATGGAGAACGTATGGCCTTGAGGAAGACACAAATCTTGATACAGTAGAAATGCAGCAAAATAGAGTTAGCCCAAAGCAAGATGGAATAGCACAGCGGCCGTAACAATGAGCACAAGACAAAGAACCACTGTGAGGATGGCACAGAATGGGGCACTGTTTCATTATACTGTACATAGAGTTGCGAAGAGTCAAAACCTAATCGAGTGCACCTAACAACAAAAACAACAGGTCTTGTGCTTCTAACAATGGGCTGAAGTAGACTTTGGGAGAAACCCCTATTAGTTTAGAGCAGCAGTCCTCAATATGTTGGTGGCGACCCGTTTGGTGGGACAAAAGACCCTTGTACAGCCATGGCCCGTTCATAACAGTGACAAAATTAGTGTTATGAAGTACAATGAAAATAATTTTATGTTTGGGGTGTCACCACTACATGAGAAATTGTATGAAAGGGTCGTGGAATTATGAAGGTTGAGAACCACTACCTAAAGGAAGGTTAAGAATCACTACCCAAAGGAACACGGAAATCTTGGTAGAGTAGACAGCAAACAAGAGTCAGCCCCCAAAAGTTGGATTAGAATAGTGTCTGCAACTATGAGAGCAAGCAAAAAACCACTGTGAGAGTGGCACAGGATGGGGCAGCGTTTCATTACATGGTGCATAGAGTGGCTATGAGCTAACACACACTCGAAGGCACCAAACAACAACAGGGCTTGTGCTTCTAACAATATTCTTAAGTCGAACTTCAGAGAAACTCCTCTTAGTTTAGAACAGTGGTTCTCAAAGTGTGGGTCGTGATGCCTATGGGGAGGACAAAGGACACTTTCATATGGGTGGCCTGATTCTTAACAGTAGCTAAATTACAGTTATGCAGTAGCAATGAATATAATTTTATGTTTGGGATGTCACCCTTATGTATAAAAGGGTAGTGTCATTAGGAAGGTTGAGAACCACCCTTCTAGATGAAGACACAAATCTTGGTATGGACGGGCAAGAAAACAGAGGCAGTCCCCAGCAAGTTGGATTAGTATAGTGGCTGCAACAATGAGCCCAAGCAAGGAACCACTGTGAGGACAGCACCGGATGAGGCAGCGCTTCATTATATTGTGCATAAAGATGACAAGAGCCAAAACTCACTCAACAGAACTTAACAACATTAACAACAGTACTTGTGTGTCTAACAATATGTTGAACTGTATCTTAAGGGATACTCCTCTTAATTTAGAGCAGCAGTTCACAACTTTTGGGTCATGACCACTTTGGGGATCGAACAACCCTTTAACAGCGGTTGCACAATTCATAATAGTTCCAAAATGACAGTTAAGAATGATAGTGAAAATGTCGATGTTGGGGGTCACCACTACATGAGGAACTGCATGAAAGGGTGGTGGTATTAGGAACGTTGAGAACCACTACACTAGAGGAAGACAAGAAATCTTGGTAGAGTAGAAGGGCAGCAAAAGTGAAGTAGCCCCCAAAAAGATGGATTAGCACTGTGACTACAACAATGAGCGCAAGCAAAGAACCACTGTGAGGATGGAAGAGGACAGGACAGCGTTTCATTATACAGTGAACCCTCGCCACTTCGCGCTTCGACTTCTGCGGCTGCACTCTATCGCGGTTTTTGCGTAACAGCGCATACTCTGTCATTACTGGCACTGATTGGGTCATACTGTACACGCTTGATGCCATAAATAATATAATAAATAATAAATGATAATTGTAACGTCCAAAATGTTTTACTGTATTTTTTCCCTTTTTCCTTTAATAAATTGGGTAATACGAGTGTAATGGTGACTAAAGGGTGTTTTTTCATGTCCTCTATGCTCTAACTACGAAAATATTTGATTTACAAATAAGGAATCCTACTTCGCGGAATTTCATTTACACGCTAGGGTCTAGAACCGATTAACCGCGATAAACGAGGGTTCACTGTATTGTACGTACAGTTGCTGAGCCAAAACCCAATCGACAGCACCTAATAACAATAACAACAGGACTTGAGCATCTAAAAATATGCTGAAGAATATCTTCAGAGAATCTTCTCTTAGTTCAGAGCAGCGCTTCTCAACCTGTGGGTCGTGACCAATTTGGGGGTTCAGATGACCCTTTCACAGGGGTTTCCTGAGTCATAACAGTAGCAAAATCACAATTATGAAATAGAAACGAAAATAAATTGTTGTTATGGGTTCACCACTACATGAGGAACTGTATGAAAGCATTGTGGCATTAGGAAGGTTCAGAACCACTTCCATAGAGGAAGATACATATCTTGATACAGTAGAAAGGTAGCAAAATAGAGCCAGCCCCCAACAAGATGGAATAGCAAAGTGGCTGCAACAATGAGTGAAAGCCGAATAAACACTGTGAGGATGGCACAGGACGGGGCAGCATTTCATTATATTGTACATAGAGTTGCTATATGTCAAACCCCCCTCGACGGCACCTAACAACAAAAACAACAGGACTTTTGCCTCTAACAATATGCTGAAGTAGACCTTTAGAGAAACTCCCCCTCGACGGCACCTAACAACAACAAAAAAACAGGACTTTTGCCTCTAACAATATGCTGAAGTAGACCTTAAGAGAAACTCCTATTAGTTTAGATCCGCGGTACTCCACCTGTGGTTCGTGACCCGTCTGGGTGGACCCAGGGTACTTTCACAGCGGTGGCCCATTCCTGACAGTTGCAAAATTAGGGTTATGACACACAACAAAAATAATTTTTGTATGAAAGGGTCAGAGCATTAGGAAAGTTGAGAACTACTTCCCAAAGGAAGACAGAAATCTTGGCAGAGTAAAGGGCAGCAAACTAGAGGCAGTTGGATTAGCACAGTGGCTGCAACATGGAGAACAATCAACAGAATCAATGTGAGAATGGCACAGGATGGGGCAGCATTTCATTATCTGGTGCATAGAGTTGCTTTGAGCTAACACACACACCAAGGCACCACACAACAACAGGATTTATGGTTCTAACAATATGCTGAAGCAGAACTTCAGAGGATCTCCTATTAGTTTAGAGCAGTGGTTCTCAAACTGTGGGTCGCGATGCCTTTGGGATGCCAAACAACCCTTTCACATGGGTGGCCCGATTCATAACAATAGCAAAATTACAGCTATGAAGTAGCATTGAAAATAATTTTATAATTGGGCGGTCGCCACTACATGAAGAATGGTATTTAAGGGTCGTGGCATTAGGAACGTTGAGAACAAATACTGAGCGCACAGGAGGAGATGACAGGGAGGAGGAGAGACTGGAGCACATCCTGGCCCACCAGGCCTTGAGTAGGATGACCCCAATTAGAGCTGCCAGTCCACAGAGAGGACGACATGGCCAGCCCCACTATGGGACATGATGGCCCTCACTGACTCCTGGCCCTGTGGGGGACAACACCAGAGACACAGTGTGGGAATTGCACCCAATCTGATCCCACCACACTGAGGCAAAGCACTGGGGGAGTGCAGCGGAACAGCAAGGGAATGGAGCAGCAAGGTCCCCAGTGAATGCTAAAGGTGGACTTTGGGGCCAG
>NW_022106084.1:11687304-11688825 GCF_000313985.2 Echinops telfairi | reverse complement strand
GACAACAGAAAAGTGGGTGAAGGGAGACGTCGGACATGGCAAGATATGACAAAATAATAATTTACGAATTATCAAGGGCTCATGAGGGAGGGGGAATTGGGGAGGGAGGGGAAAAATGAGGAGCTAATGCCGGGGGCTTAAGTGGAGAGGAAATGTTTTGAGAATGCTGAGGGCAATGAATTTACAAAGGTGCTTTACACAATTGATGTATGTATGGATTATGGTAAGAGTTGTATGAGGCCCTGATACAATGAATAAAAAAAAAAAAAGTGAGGCGGCACCCAAAAAGATGGATTTGCACAGTGGCTTCAACAATGAGCGCAAGCAAAGAACCACTGTGAGGATGGCAGAGGACAGAGCATTGTTTCATTGTCTTATGCAGAGTTGCTCTGAGGCAAAACACACTCGATGGAACTTACACACAGGACATATGGGTCCAACAATATCCTGAACTACATCGTAAGAGAAACACCTCTAAATTTAGAGCAACATTTCTCAACCTGTGGGTCGTGACCGCTTTGGGGGTTTGAACGATACTTTCACAGGAGTGGCATGATTCATAGCAGTAGCAACATTACAATTATGAAGTGTGAATGAAAATAATTTTATAGTTGGGGGTCATCACTACATTTGGAACTGTATGAAAGTGTTGTGGCATTAGTAAGTTTGAGAACCACTGCGCTAGAAGAAGACACAAAGCATGGTACAGTAGAAGAAGAGCAAAGAGTGGCAGCCCGAAAATGATGCATTGGCACAGTAGCTGCAACAATGAGCATAAGCAAGAACCACAGTGAGGATGTGACGGGATCCGGTCATGGTTCATTATATTGTGCATAGAGTTGGTATGAGTCAAAAACTACTCGACAGTACCTAACAACAAAAACAAGACTTGTGTTTCTCACAACATGCTGAACTACATCTTACAAGAAACACCTCTTAATTTAGAGTAGTGGTTTTCAACCAGTGGGTCATGACCCCCTTTGAGGGTTGAACGACCCTTTCACAGGGATCGCTCTATACAAAACAGTAGAAAAATTCCAGTTATGAAGTAGCAACGAATATAATTTTATCGTTGGGTGGTCACCATTACAATCAGGAACTGTATGAAAGGGGTGTGGCCTTCGGAAGGTTGAGAACCACTGACCTAGAGGAAGACAGAAATCTTGGTACAGTAGAAGGGAGCAAAAGAGCGGCAGCCCCAACAAGATGGATTAGTGCAGTGGTTGCAACAATGAGAGCAAGCAAATGAACCACTGTGAGGATGGCAGAGAATCCTGTAGCCTTTCATTGAATTGGGCATGGAGTTGCTATGAGTCAAAACCCACTGGACAGCACCTAACAACAACAACAAAAGGACTTGTGCTTTTAACAATATGCTGAAGAAGACCTTAAGAGTAACCCCTATTAGTTTCTAGCAGCGGTTCTCAACCTGTGGGTCGTGACCACTTTAGGGGGTTGAAAGACCCTTTCACAGGGGTGATCATGAAGGGCCAAAGGGACCAGCCTTTAAACACCAAAGGC
>NW_022106084.1:11680359-11685538 GCF_000313985.2 Echinops telfairi | reverse complement strand
ATGCATATAGTTTCTAAGCCAAAACCCACTCGACAGAACCTAACAACAAAACCAACAGGTCTTGTACTTCTAACAATGTGCTGAAGTAGACCTTAAGAGAAACTCCTATTAGTTTTAGAGCAGCGGTTCTCAACGTGTCGGTCACGCCCCTTTGGGGTGACCAAGGACGCTTTCACAGCAGTGGCCCATTCATAACAGTAGCAAAATTAGAGTTATGAAGTTAAATAAAGATACTTTTATGATTGGGCAGTCACCACTACATGAAAATGGTATGAAAGAGTCGTGGAATTAGGAAGGTTGAGAACAACTGCCCTACAGGAAGACAGAAATCTTGGTTGACTAGAAGGGCAGAGAAAAAGAGGCAGCCCCCCAAAAGATGGATTAGCACAGTGGCAGCAACATTGAGAGCAAGCAAAGAGCAAGCAACCATTGTGAGGATTGCACAAAACAGGGCAGCATTTCATTACATAGTGCATAGAGGTTGCTATGAGTGAAAAACCACTCGACGGCACCTAAAAACAAAAACCACAGGACATATGCTTCTAACAATGTGTTGAAGTAGACCTTAAGAAAAACTCCTAAAAAAAAAAAAAAAAGAAAGAAAAACTCCTATTAGTTTAGAGCAGCAGTTCTCAAACTGTGGGTGGTGACACCTATGGGGAGACAAACGACCCCTTCACATGGGAGGTAAGATTCATAACAGTATCAAAATTAGTTATGGAGTAGTAATGAAAATAATGTTATGGTTGTGATGTCACCACTACAGGAGGAATTGTTTGAAAGGGTAGTGGCATTAGGAAGGTTGAAAACCCTTGCTCTTGATGAAGACACAAATCTTGGTACAAAAGGGCAGGAAAAGAGAGTCTAACAAGATGGAATAGCATAGTGGCTGCAATAATGAGCCCAATCAAAGAACCACTTTGAGGATGGCTCAGTGCATAGTGTTGCTATGAGTCAAAAACAACTGCATGGCAACTAACAACAACAAAAACAGGACTCATTTCTCCCAGTAAGCTGAACCACATTTTAAAAGAAACTGCTCTTAATTTAGAGCAGTGGTTTTCAACCTGTGAGTTGCAACACCTTTTTGGGGTCAAACGACACTTTCACAGGGGTCTCCCTATACTTAACAGTAGCAAAATTACAGTTATGAAGTAGCAATGAATATAATGTTATCATTGGGTGGTCAGCACTACATAAAGAACTGTATGAAAGGGTCGTGGCATTAGGAAAGTTCGGAACCACCTGCCCTAGAGGAAGAAACAAATCTTAATACAGTACAAGAGCAGGAAACAAGAGGCAGCCCCAACAACATGGATTAGCGCAGTGGCTTCAACAATGAACGCAAGCAAATTTACCACTGTGAGGATGGCAGAGGAGGGCGTAACCTTTCACTGAATTGGGCATATAGTTGCTATGAGCCAAAAACCCCTGGATAGCACCTAACAACAACAACAACAACACAATGACTTGTGCTTTCAACAATATGCTGAAGAAGACCTTAAGAGAACCTCCTATTAATTTACAGCAGGATTTCTCAACCTGTGGGTCACGACCAACACTTTCACACTGGTGGCGTGATTCATAACAGTAGCAAAATTAGAGTTATGAAATATCAACGAAAATAATTTTCTGATTGGGGATCCACCATTACATTGGGAAGTATATGAAAGGGTTGTGGAATTAGGAAGCTTGAGAACCACTGTCCTAGAGGAAGACAGAAATGTTGGTACAGTAGAAGGGCAGCAAAAGAGAAGCAGCCCCTAAAAGATGGAATAGCACAGTGAATGCTACAATGAGCGCAAGCAAAGAACCACAGCAAGGATTGCACAGGATGGGGCAACATTTCATTATAGTCTTGCAATGAGCTGAAAACAACTCAATGGCACCTAAAAATATCACCAGGGCTTGTGTGTCTAACAAAGTGGTGAACTGCTTTGGGGTCACCACTACACTTGAAACTGTTTGAAAGTGTCATGGTATTAGGAAGTTTGAGAACCACTGCCCTAGAGGAAGACACAAATCTTGGTACAGAAGGGTAGGAAAAGAGGGGAAGTGCCAAACTAGTTGGATTAGCATAGTGGCTTCAACAATGAGCCTAAGCAAAGAACCCCTGTGAGGATGGCACAGGACGGGGCAGTGTTTCATTATATTGTGCACAGAGTTGCTATGAGGCAAAACCCACTCGACGGAACTTAACAATCACAACAACAGTACTTGTGCATCTAAAAATATCCTGAAGTAGACCTTAAGTGATACTCCTATTATTTTAGAGTACTGGTTCTCAAACTGGGGGTCACAAAGCCTTTTGGGGAATGAATGAACCTTTCACATGGGTACACTGGTTCATAACTGTACCAAAATTATATTTATGAAGTAGCAATGAAATAATTTTTTGGATTGAATGTCACCACTACATGAGGAATGGTATGAAAGGGTAGTAGCAGTAGGAAGTTTGAACACCACTGTTCTAGATGAAGACACAAATCTTGGTACAGAAGAGCCGGAAAAGAGAGGCAGTACCCAACACGATGGATTAGCATAGTGGCTGCAACAATGAGCCCAAACAAAGAACCACTGTGAGGATTGCACAAGGAGGGGCAGCATTTCATTATATTGTGAACAGTGTTGTTATGAGCCAAAACCCACTTGATGGAGTTTACCAACAAAAACAACAGGACTTGTGCGTCTAACAATATGCTGAACTAGATTTTAAGAGAAACTCCTCTAAATTTAGAGCAGCGGTTCTCAACCTGTGGATCGTGACACCTGTGGGGGTTCGAACGACGCTTTCAAAGGGTTGGCATGATTCATAAGAGTAGCAAAATTACAGTTGTGAAGTAGCAATGAAAATACTTGTATTGTTGAGGGTCACCACTACATTAGGAATTGTATGAAAGGGGTGAGGCATTAGGAAGGTTGAGAACCACTGCTATTGAGGAAGACACAAATCGTGGGAGAGTAGAAGGGCAGCAAACAAGAGGCAGCTCCCAACAAGTTGTAATAGCACAGTGGCTGCAACAATGAGCCCGAGCAAAAGAACCACTGTCAGGATGGCACAGGTCGGGGCAGCATTTCCTTATATATTGTGCATAGAGTTGCTATGAGCCAAAACCTACTCGGCGGTGCCAAACAACAGTAACAACAGGACTTGTGATCTAACAATATGCTGAACTCTATCTTAAGAGAAACTCCTCATAGTTTAGAGCAAGGGTTCTCAACCTGTGGGTCTTGCCAGCACTGGGGGTCGAACGACCCTTTCACAGGGTTGGCATGATTCATAAGAATACCAAAATTACAATTTTGATGTAGCAACGAAAATAATTTTATGGTTGAGGGTGACTACTACATTAGGAATTGTGTGAAAGGGGCGGTGCATTAGGAAGTTTGAGAAGGACTGCCTTTGAGGAAGACACAAATCATGGGAGAGTAGAAGGGCAGCAAATAAGAGGCAGCATCCAGCAAGATAGAATAGTACATTGGCTGCAACAGTGAGCGAAAGCCAAAGAACCACTGTTGGATGGGTCAGGACGGGGCAGTGTTTCCTTATATATTATGCATAGAGTTGCTATGAGCCAAAAGTGCTCGGCGGCACCTAACAACAATAACAACAGCACTTGTGTGTCTAACAATATGATGAGTTATATCTTAAGAGAAACTCCTCATAGTTTAAAGCAGGGGTTCTCAACCTGTGAGTCGAGATCCATTTGGGGGTTCAAACGAATATTTCACAGGGGTGGCCCAATTCATAACCGTACCAAAATTACAGTAGTAAAGTAGGCACGAAAATAATTTTATGGTTGGGGTTTCACCACTACAGGGGGAACTGTATTAAAGAGTCGTGGCATTAATAATTTTGAGAACCACTGCCCTAGGGGAAGACACAAATCTCGATACAGTAGAAAGGCAACAAAAGAGTCATCCCCCAACAAGACGGAATAGCACAGTAGATGCAACATGAGCACCAGCAAAAGAACCACTGTGAGGATGGCACAGGACTGGGCTGCGTTTCCTTATATTGTGCATAGAGTTGCTATGAGCCAACACACACTCGAAGGCACCAAACAACAACAACAGGACTTGTGTGTCTAACAATATGCTGAAGGAGAACTTAAGAGACACTCCTATTAGATTAGAGCAGCGGTTCTCAAACTGTGGGTCGCGACGCCAATGGGGGGGGGACACACGACCCTTTCACATGGGTTTCCTGATTAATGACAGTAGCAAAATTACAGTTATGGAGTAACAATAAAAATAATTTTTGGTTGGGATGTCACTACTCTATGAGGAAGTTTGAAAGGGTAGTGGAATTAGGAAGGTTGAGAACCTCTGCTCTAGATAAAGCCACAAATCTTCGTAGGGACAGGCAGGAAAAGAGAGGCATTCCCCAACAAGATGGAATAGCATAGTGGCTGCAACAATGAGTCCAAGCAAAGAACCACTGAGAGCATGGCAAGCAACCACTGTGAGGAAGGCACTGGACGAGGCATAGAGTTGCTATGGGTCAAAAATGACACGAGGGCACCTAACAACAACAAAAAGAGGACTGTGCTTCTTACAATATGCTGAAATACATCTTAAAAGAAACACTTCTTAGTTTAGAGCAGCAGTTCTCAACCTGTGGGTCGCAACCCCTTTTAGGGGTCGATCGACTCTTTCAGAGGGGTCGCCTTATTCATAACAGTAGCAAAATTATTTATGAAGTAGCAATGAACATAATTTTATCGTTGGGTGGTCACCACTACATGAGGAACTGTATGAAATGATCGTAGCATTAGGAAGGTTGAGAACCACTGCCCTAGAGGAAGACAAAAATCCTGGTACAGTATAAGGGCAGCAAAAGAGAAGCAGCCCCAACAAGATGGATTAGGACAGTGGCTGCAACAATGAGCGCAAGCAAAGAACCACTGTGAGGTGCAGCATTTTATACTATTGTGCAGAGTTGCTATGAGATGAAACCCGCTCGACGGCACCTAAATACATTAACAACAGGACTTGTGTGTCTAACAATATGCTGAACTATATCTTAAAATAATCTCCTCTTAGTTTAGAGCAGCGGTTCTCAACCTGTGTCGTGACCCCTTTGGTTGGACGAACGGCCCTTTCACTGGGGTGGCCCAATTCATAACAGTAGCAAAATTACAGGTGTGAAATAGAAACAAAAACAATTTCATGATTG
>NW_022106084.1:11677696-11679939 GCF_000313985.2 Echinops telfairi | reverse complement strand
TCATACCAATAATAAATTACACTTATGAAGTAGCAACGAATATAATTTTATTTTCGGGTGGTCACCACTAAACGAAGAATTGTATGAAAGAGTCATCGCATTAGGAAAGTGGAGAAAAACTGCCCTAGAGGAAGACACAAATCTTGGGAGAGTAGAAAGGCAGCAAAAGAGAGGCAGCCCCAACAAGATGGATTAGCACAGTGGCTACAACAAGGAGTGCAAGCAAAGAACAACTGTGAGGATGGCACAGGAGGGTGCAGCGTTTCATTTTATTCTGCACAGAGTTACTGTGAGCTGAAACCCGCTCGACGGCACCTAAAAACAATAACAACAGTACTTGTGCATCTAACAATATGCTGCAATATATCTTAAGGGAATCTCCTCTTAGTTTAGATCAACGGTTCTCTACCTGTGGGTCGCTACCCCTTTGGTGGAGCGAACGACCCTTTCACAGGGGTGGCCCAATTCAAACAGTAGTAAAATTACAGTTATGAAGCAGCAATAAAAATATATTTTTATGATTAGGGGTCACTTCTACATAAGGAGCAGTATCAAGGGTCACGGCATTAGGAAGGTTGAGAACCACTTCCCTAGAGGAAGACAGAAATCTTGGTAGAGTAGAAGGGAGCAAACGCGGGCAGTAACCAAAAATATGGATTGCCACATTATCTGCAACAATGAGCGCAAGCAAAAACCAGTGTGACCATGGCATAGGACACGGCAGCTTTTCAATGTATTGTGCAAAGAGTTGCTATGGGCCAAAACCCACTCAACGGCACCTAACAACAACCATAGACTTGTGCTTCTAACATTGTGCTGAACTACATCTTAAAAGAAACACCTCATAATTTTGAGCAGCAGTTCTCAAACTGAGTCGCAATGCCTTTGGGGGAAAGACAACCCTTTTACATGGGTGGCCTAATTCATAACAGTAGCAAAATTTCAGTTATGAAATAGCAACGAAAATAATTTTATGATGGGTGGTCCACCACTACATTGGGAACTGTATTAAAGGGTCATTGAATTAGGAAGGTTGAGAACCACTGACCTAGAGGAAGACACAAATGTTGGTACAGTAGAAGGGCAGTGAAAGAAAGGTCGCCACTACAAGTTGGAACAGCACAGTGTCTGCAACAATGAGTGCAAGCAAAGAACCACTGTGAGGATGGCAAATGATGGGGCAGCATTTCATTATATTATGAACAGAGTTGCTAAGAGCTGAAACCCATGCGACAGCACCTAAAAAAAAAAAAGCAGGAGGACTTGGGAGTCTTAAAACGTGCTGAACTATATCTGAAGAGAAACTCCTCTTATTTAAGAGCAGAGGTTCTTAACATGTACATCGCAACCCCTTTGGGGGGACGAATGGCCCTTTCAAAGGGGTGGCTCAATTCATAACAGCAGTAAAATCAGTTATGAATTAGCAATGAAAATAATTTTATGATTGAGGGAGTCACCATGACATGAGGCAAGGTATGAAAGTGTCATGGCATTTGGAAGGTTGAGAACCACTGTCCCTAGAGGAAGACAGTAATCTTGGTAGAGAAGCAGGGCAGCAAACAAGAACCCCCCCCCCCCAAAGAAGGATTAGCACTGCAGCTGCAACAATGAGAGCAAGCAAAGAACCACTGTGAGGATGGCACAGGAGGGGGCAGTATTTCATTATATTGTGTATACAGTTGCTATGAGTCAAAACCCACTCAACCTGTGGGTCGTGACCACATTGGGCCATCAAACGACCCTTTCACAGGGGTGACCTGTTTCATAACAGTAGAAAAATTACAGTTATGAAATAGCAATGAAAATGATTTCATGGGGGAACTAACTACAAGCTTTTCTTTCTTGTTGTGTTTTAATTTGTTCTTTGTCAGTGGTTTGCTGTTGCTGTTGTTTTGTTGCTCATTGTTGCTTGGTTTTGTTCTGACTTGTTTTTGTGTATGTTATTATCTCCGCAGGTCTGTCTAAAAAAGGAGGAGAAAACAATGGGACCAGCAGTTCCGGGGGGACATGGGAGAGGGGGAGGTGGGGGGAAAGGAAATGGTGTTAAACCCAGGGACAAGGAAACAACAAGTGATCCAAATTGGTGGTGAAGTGGGTGTGGGAGGCTGGGTAGGGAATGATCAAGGGGAATGTAACAAAGAGGAAGTGCTGAAAACCTGGTGGGGACTGTGCATTATAGTGAGACAGGAGGAAAATCAAGGGAAATAGAGGAAAGAGCTGGGAGGCAAAGGGCATTTATAGAG
>NW_022106084.1:11670128-11676648 GCF_000313985.2 Echinops telfairi | reverse complement strand
ATAATAATTTATAAATTATCAAGGGCTCATGAGGGAGGGGGGAGCGGGGAGGGAGAGGAAAATGAGGACCTAATGCTGGGGGCTTAAGTGGAAAGGGAATGATGAGGGCAATGAATGCACAAGTGTTCTTTACACAATGATGTATGTGTGGATTGTGATGACAGTTGTATGAGCCCCTAATGATAAAAAAATGGAAAAAAAGAGAAAAAAGATATAAAGGAAATAATTTTATGGTTGGGGGTTCATTTCTACATGAGGAACTGTATAAAAGGATTGTAGCATCATGACAGTTGTAAAGCACTGACCTAGAGGAAGGTGCAATTCTTGATACAATAGAAGAGTAGCAAAATAGAGTCAGCCGACAACAAGATGGAATAGCACAGTGGCTACAGCAATGACCACGAGCAAAAGAACCACTGTAAGGATGGTAAGAGATGGGACAGCATTTCATTATATTGTGCATAGATTTGGTATGAGTCAAAACCCACCCGACAGCACCTAACAACAAAAACAACAGGACTCGTGCTTCTAACAATGTGCTGAAGTAGACATAAAGAGAAACTCTTTTAGTTTAGAGCAGCGGTTCTCTACCCATGGTTTGCGACCCATTTGGAGGGACGGAGGACCCTTTCACAGCGGTTACCCATTCATAACAGTAGGAAAATTAGAATTATGAAGTAGAAACAAAAATAATTTTATGATTAGGCGGTCACCACTATATGAGGAACGGTATGAAAAGGTCGTGGAATTAGGAAAGTTGAGAACCACTGCCCTGAAGGAAGACAGAAATCTTAGTAGAGTAGACGGACAGCAAATGAGAGGCAGTCCCCCAAAAGATGGATTACCACAGTGGCTGCAACAATGAGAGCAAGCACAGAACCACTGTGAGGATGGCACAAAATGGGGCAGCATCTCATTATATTGTGTATAGAGTTGCTATGAGCCAATACCCACTCGAAAGCAACTAACAACAATAACCACAGGACTTGTGTGTCTAACAATATGCTGAACTATATCTGAAGAGAATCTCCTCATAGTTTATGACAGTGGTTTTCAACCTTTGGGTCATGACCCCTTTGTGTGGTTGAACAACCCTTTCAAAGGGGTGGCCCAATTCATAACATTAGCACAATTGCAGTTATGAAGTAGCAACGAAAATAATTTTATGGTTGGGTGTTCATCACAACATCAGGAACTTCTTTAAAGTTCCCATGTATTAGGAAGGTTGAGAACCACTGGTTTGGAGCATAGTAAATTCTGATGAAATACTACATATTTTTAACACAAATGGGAGCAGTAGGAAAATAAAGGAATTTGGGAGGGAGCAGTAGTATAAAATTCCTATGAGTCATAGTTGCTCTGCATCATAGAGCAGTGAAGACAATTCAAAGAATGCACGAATCAAAGAGCAGAACAGTAAATTCCAAAGGACACCTGGCACAAGCTTTTTGCTCTTGTTAGCACCTTAGGGCCTCCCTATCTTTTGTTGGTTTCCTTAACCCATCCCCACCACTGTAAATCGTCTTTTCATTAAATTCTCTTTAATTAAACCTTCTGCATATTTTGTTTTCTGCTGGACTCCTAACAGATACATTTAATTTTCTTGACTACAACTCATCACTCTAACATACAGAAATCTTTTCAAGAGTTTGTTTTTTGTCTGGTTTTCATCCATAATAGCATTTCCTTCCAGATTTGTTGGTCCCTAAAATATGATCAATAGTTCTTTCCCCTTCAATGAAACGCAAGTTCTGCACTGCCTGACTGCTTATTAAATTCGAGTGTGTCCTACATGGGGATCCCAACCATTCCCTAGACCAGTGCTTCTCAACCTTCCTAATTCTGTGACCCTTTCAAACAGTTCCTCAGGTTGTGGTGACCCCCGAACATAAAATCATTTCATTGCTTCTTCATCACTGTAATTTTGCTACTGTGATGAATCAGGCAACCCATGTGAAAGTGTCATTCGACCCCTGAAGATGTTGCGACCCACAGGTTGAGATGCACTGCCCTAGACAAGCATCTGGCCCGAGGGCTGCATATGCCCCCTGAAAATCATGAACATTACACGCCCTCTTTTAAGAAAAAAAAAATGTACTCATGGCCCCCAGGCAATGAAAGATTTTTGTACTATAGCCCATCTAGGATAAAATGTGAATATCTGCTTTGTAGACCCATGGATCAATCTGTGCCCAGCAGATGGGTGGTATCACCCACTTTGGGAAACAAGACTCTAGGTAAATCAGGTGTGCTTTCACTCTCTCTGCAAGAATTTCAGTTTAGGAACAAGATCTTTCTTGGAAGAAGTGCATCCAGAATGCTCCTTAGAGGCAAGGATGGCTAGACTTCGTCTTACTTACTTGGACATCAGGAGTTATCAGGAGAGACATCATGGAGAAGGCCATCATGCTTGGTAAAGGGGCACCAAAAAGAAGGCCCTCACCAAGATGGATGGGCAGAGTTTCTACAAAAATGGGCTAAAACATAACAATTGTGAGGATGGCACAGGACCAGGCACTGTTTCTTTTGGCTGTACATAGAGTTGCTATGAATTGAAACCAACTTGACGGCATCTAACAAAACTAGATGTGGAGAAAGCATGGCCTGGTGTGTGTACAGTGACTCGCCATTGGTCCCTCATCACTTTTTGTTTGTTTGCATGGTCCAGGTCTGCTCACAAATCACCTCTTCAATAGACAACTTAATTTTTTTTTTCTTTCTTCGCAAGTACCATCCTCAAATTTAAAATGACCATATGACACTGAGTTGATTTTGACTCATGGTGATTCATAGGGTTTGCAATGTGCATAACCATTCAGAAACAGATGGCCAGGATTTTATTCCAAGGTACTGCTGGGTGTACTTGTACCTCCAAGGTTTATTTTAATGCCCAAGTGTCTTAACCATTTGTACCATCCTGGGATGACTTACAGCTCTATATATCCTTAAAATTTACATCTCTCCTCTCTTTGTAAACCATGACAATTGTTCTGTTTCAGTAGATTTACCTTCTTTAAATATAGGAATTAAATGTAATTCTACAACCTCACAGAAAATGCCAGAGGCTTATTGCTCTCATTTACCAGTGGCATGGGTGATTTATATTGGTCTGCTAATCCCAAAATCAACAGTTCAAAACCACCAGCCACTCTAAGGGAGAAAGATGAGGCTTTCCACTCCTATAGTTAGTCTGGAATACCCACAGGAGCAGTTCGACCATGTCCCATAAGGTAGAACTCTAGGTCATGGTGAGTCAGAGTGTACTTGAAGGCAGTGAGTTTGGTTTGGTTTTTGGACTCCCCTCTTATCACAATAGCTCACAATTACTAAATGCATGTTATGTACTAGTGTTCTAATAATTGCATATGCCTTCACTCACTTCATCCCACTGGTGGTAGTGTGGGTGAAGCATCAGAACTGCTAACCAGAAGGTCTGTGGTTCAAGTCCACCAGGTGTTCTTCAGGATCAAGATGGGGCTGTCTGCTCTCATCAAGATTTTCAGGGTTGGACATCTGCAGGGACAGTTATTATTTTATCCTACTGAGTTTCTATGAGTCTGAATGAACTCAAGAACAGTGGGGTTTTAATGGGTTTTACAACCCTTTTAAGAGGAGCACTGGTGGGGCAATGGAGAAGCCCTTGACTATTTACTACAAGCTCAGCAAACCTCTCAGCAGCTTCCCGTGAGAATGATGCATCAATTTGCTCCAGTACCAATCACAGTCTATGGGAAAGCATATGGGATGGTTCCACTCTGTCGGACAGGCTCACTATGAGTTCAAATTGACTGACCGTTGGTAAAGCATCGGCTCCCTTCTATAGGTGAGAACACGAATGTACCGAAAGGTGAGGCAATCTGGCCCAGGTTATCAAAGTGGGAACTGGAATTCAAACCCCAGCAGACCAGCCTCAGAGACTACAGGCTTAACTCCACACTCTGCTGATGTCTTGAATACAAGTGGTTGGATTTTGCCTACTTTTCCCTACACATCATCCCCACTGTCCCGTATCTAACAATGTCAGCATGAGCAGTGAAGAGGCACATTCCAGCCCTGCCCAATTCCACATGCACTGGTGAGAAAAGGATGATGAGACCACTGGGCGGTTTTGGATGCCACCTCTATTCCCACCACCCCAACACTCCCACAACGAAGTCAGAGAAATCATTATTGGCCTTGCCACCACTCCTCAGCCCTGACATCCGTGGAGCCTGCCAAAGCCACTGTTTTGGACACCCACTCGACAGCTACCTGGGGACTTCCCCTGGAGCACTTGGGGCAAATGAGAGGGAACACGCCTGCAATGTAATTAACACTATAATAACTTGTTTCCCCTTTGGAGAATGACACCATTAGCTGCTTCAATGTGTATAAAATATAAATTACATGACTCGGAGACATCATGTTTGAGCAGCCATGATGCTAAGTGACGAGGCTCTCCATTGAGAAGCCCCACCCCAGCCAAGGTATCCAAAGGAACACAATCCCTGAGGCTGACAGCTGAGACATGTGACCTCCTTCCTTGGGTACTGGCAACAGAAAAGTGGGTGAAGGAGACATCGGACAGGGCAAGATATGACAAAACAACAATTTATAAATTATCGTGAGGGAATGGGGAGTGGGGATCGAGGGGGAAAATGAGGGCCTGATGTGAAGGGCTTAAGTGGAGACCAAATATTTTGAGAATGAGGGGTCAATGAATGTACAAATATGCTCTACAGAATTGATGTATGTATGGATTGTGATAAGAGTTGTATGAGCAACTAATAAAATGATTAAAATCAAAACGAAACAAAAAGAACACATGGTGGATCACGTCATGCTCACGCAATACCTTCTAAAGGGTCACCTAACCCAAAAGAAGCCAAATTCTTCATAATGCCCTGTAGAACTCTACATGGTCTGTATACACCTCCCCCACTATCCCTTCAGCCCACCGGTCTTCTTTTCCTCCCTCCCTCCTTCCCGCCATTGCTCTCTGTGATCTGGCCAAGCTGGTGGCCTTGCCACTCCTGCCACAGACCAGGCACATAACCATCGGATGACCTTTGCCCTCAGGATCTCATTGTTTGGAACCCTCTCCTCCAGAGATCCACAATGCTTGCCCTCTCATCTCCTTCAGGTCTTGATCTCAAAATCACCTTTGTGACACCTCCCCTGGCTGACCATCCCATTCAAAATAGCAACCCTATCATTCTGTCCAACAGCCCCCTCCCCACTCCCACCCCAGCTCCCTTCTCTGATTTCTTTTTAAAGTGCTTTTCCATCCTGCTATCCATTTTACTTTCCCACTAAACTGTAAGCTCTGTGATGGCAGGCATTTGCATTGTTTGATTCACTATTGTTTCCTTATTACCTATTAACCTTATTACCTGGTACAAAGTAAGGTACTCAATAAAATCTTGTTGACCAAATAACTGTTACTTGGGGTGTTATTTTTATGAGGCTATTTCCTTCTTCCCTCCCCTACTTTTCTTCTGTCCTTCCCTCTTTCAATCCCTCTTTTCTCTCCTTTCATTCTTAACTGAATAATGCTTAATATATGTTCAATTTTGGTAGCACTTTACAATTTTTAACATCCTCTTCCACACATTATCTCATCTTATATTCTTAACAACCCTCTGAGGTCAACTGAGCAACTTCTTTCATCCTACTAAGATTGAGAGGTCGATCTCGGGCAAATCAAGTCGAGGCTCTAGATATCCGCCTTACTCTCTCCTCAGGTGTAGCTTTGCAACTTGGCAGCTGTGGGAGACAGTTTCCAGTACACTGACAGACTTCCACCTCAAGTGCCCAAGGCTCTCTGCTTCTCTGCCCTGGCCATGCTCAGTCAAGCACAGGTGTAAAATGGAAGTCCAGAGGCATGAATGCACCCAGGGCAATGGTCAGCCCAGCTCCTCTCTCCTCCTATGGCTTGATGCTAAGACATGTTCCTTGGTTGCTGGGAAGCCCACTGGGGGGATTGAGTACCATTAGCTCCCTTTTATTGGTTTCCCTCCAATTCTGGTCTCGCCGTTCTGCTCCTGCACCGTGTTTTCCAGGGTCACCTCAAACCAGCTATGCCCAAGTGCTTCGGGGGATGGTTATACTGCTACAGATTGGGGACTGTGTTTCTTCAATGATGCCAGAAGAGCCCCCTGTGGTCCTGCTTGCCAGGTTCTATACATGAAAATACAGAATGCCCGCTTAAATTAGAAGCGCAGGTAAACGATAGACTTTTAGTATATGTCATATTTAGTATAACTATGGGGGGATGTGTGTACTAATAAAATTTCATTGTTTATTTTAGATTTTGTTTTAACTGTGCAGCCTATATTTTACCTGGCAGCCTTACACCTGAATCATGGTTGCAATTAAGTCTGAATTAATTGGGAACTGGGAATAGTAGCAGATGCCTCCATGACTGGTAACTCTGGGAAAGATAGGCATATCTGTGAACTTTGAGGCTTTCATATACTTCATTTGGGAAGTGTTTGCATCCCATGATCTCCTTGGGGGACTTGACCAGCCAACTATGTAA
>NW_022106084.1:11658559-11668763 GCF_000313985.2 Echinops telfairi | reverse complement strand
TCATAGAACTGTGCTCCATAGGTTTCCCAGGGCTTAGAGTTTGCAAGTAGAACACCAGGCCTTTCTTCTAAGGCACCTCTGGGTGGACTTAAATAGCCAACCTTTTGGTTACCAGCCAAGACCCTTAACCTTTAATAACCTATAGGTGTTATAAGTTTATTTAATAGGCTAACTGCAAAGTGGATGAGGTGGGTAGAACTATCAACCCCATTCTCCAGGCAAGGAAACAGAGGCACAGTAAGACACCGCTTGAGCTGGAAGAGCCATCATGCAGACCCAGGCAGTGTGACATATATGCAGTGAGCCCTCCTACTCAGTCACAATCACCAAGTCCTCAAAACTGTTTCTGGACACAAGAGATAGTGTATGCAAAGACCCCACACAGGATCTGTGTCCAGGCAAGAGTCTAAAGGGATCTATGTATTAAAGATACTTGCTTGTGTTTGCATCACAGTTATCCCTATATTTCTACTCCTGCACTGAAAACTCTGTCCCAGGATGGATGTCAACTACAGTGACCAGGCTGTTCCGTCTGACTTCTCCAGTAGGACACATGGACCTTCCGAATAGACCCTTCGATTCGGATGGCCCTCTCACTCCATAGACACAAATAGACGGCCAGTAGACACAAATAGACGGCCAGTCGACACAAATGCAGCCAGCCCCAGACTCCAGACCGGCAGACTAAGAGTTTATCACAAGTCTAGAAAGAGCTGTCAATCCCCTGAAAAACTAGCCTGCAGAAGAGGAGACATAGAATCAAAAGCTCCAGGTGAGAGTAAATCAGACAACTGATACCAGGAGAAAACACTAGAGCTTCTCAAAGTGGTTCACCCTGGTTTAGTCATGGCCAGGATTAAGTCATATTGTCCTGAATCAGCATCTTCCCAAATCCCTAGGCTTCTGAAGTTCCCAGTACCCTGTCCTGCAGTCCCTGTTTTTTACCCAGCAACCCCACTTTTTCTATGTTATAGCCACCTTTTTCCTTTGTTCAGTTTTATAAAATTCTGTTATTAATAATGTGGTCTAGGGAAATTTAAAAAAATTGTTAAGGCATGAGAAACTCATTTCCCTTTACAAAAAATAAGGCCAGCATGCAAGTAATTGTCTGGATAGGCTGAGTAGAAAATAATAGTGCCCGGTTCAAAGATGGCAGCCAAGCACTTGCTGCATTGAATGTGTGTTGCTCTCCACAGTTTTGGAATTAAATTGGTGTCATGAAACAGGTTCCTAAGAAGGTTCCCACATCGCTAATTCCAGAATTTAAACCACATTCCCCCCCCCAATTCCATTTAGCCCTCCAGTTCGTCTAAACTTTTTAAAAAATGGGTCTATTTCACATTCTTTTCATCAGTCCATGACTGAATTGGCTCATATCAGTTCAAAGACCCAGAAAACACATCTGACTTATGATGTATTCAAGTTATGCATTATGACTGTCTGTTCTTTTTTTTAAAGAGTTTACAATTAATACAATGTACTACATATAATGCTACAGTACATATCCCTGATATCATTCTAGCTGTTTAAGTTTATATTCAAAGTTTTCAAACCCACAGACTAATAAAGGTCAGATGTGTAAAGAAGATGATAATAAAAAAGCAAGATTAATGAGGTATTTGACTTATGTCAGGACTGACTCATGACAGAATTGTCAGAATGGGGCCGGTCCTAACTCGGGGACTGAGTACCTGTCATCCAAACCAGTTGCTGTGGGGTTGATTCCAAGTCACGGAAGTACCATGTGTGCAAAGCCAAACTGACCTGTGTTAGGTTGGCATTTCAAGGCTGTGTGAGCGTTCGGAAGCGGTCACCAGGTCTGTCTTCTGAGGCACCTTCATGTGGGTTCAAAAGTACATTTTAGTTAGCAATTGAGCTCTTAACTGTTTGTGCCACTCAGGGATGCCATGGGGGAAACTAGCTTTTCTGTATTTAATATCCTTCCCAAACGGACAAGGGTGCTCAGTTGTGTCCTGGCTTTTCTTATTATAGTTGTGTTAGTCTGGGTACATTAGTGAAATAAATCCACAGAAACTCATACATATAAGAGTTTTAGATAAAGGGTAAGTGCACATTAAGAAGATATCCCAACCCAGTGCTGCCCAAGTCCACAAGTCCAACATTAGCCCAGATGTCCAACACCAATCCACAAAGTCCTCCTCCATCTTACCAAACACATGCAGTGATGCGGCTGCAGGAGGAAAGCCGGTTAAGTGAACATATAAACATCTCAGCACTGGCAGGGGTCTCCAGTCGGCTTGTCCATCACCTAAGGCTGCAGCAGGGTAGGTCCTTGTGGCTTCTCCTCAGGGATGTCTTGCAGGAAGTCAGCTTTACCAGCTGAAGCAGAGAACTGGTTAAGGCAGCTGCAACCGGGTCTGACCATCAGAGAGCAAGCGACCCAAACACAAGAAAGGCGAAGTTCACTGACATTTTTCTCTCCGCCCTTCGATTAACCCCACCTGTGTTTGTTGGCCAGGATCGCACAATAAACTTTAACTCTCTCAATTGTGGTATCACTACTTTGAGGAAAACTGAATTCTGATACTGGGCTGGCAGGTGTGTTAGTCTGGGGATATTAGAGAAAAAATCCACAGAAACTCATATGTATAAGAGAGAGTTTTTGAGAAAGGGTAAGTGCACATCAAGAAAGCACCCCACATAGTGCTGCCCAAGTTCACAAGTCCAACATTCGCCCATATATCCCACACCAATACACAAAGAGGTCATCCATCTTACCAAACACATGCAGTGATGAGGACTGCAGAAGAAAAGCTGAATCAGTGATCATGTAAGCATCTCAGCGTTGGCTGCGGTCTCCAGTCAACTTCTCTAGCAACTAGGGCTGCATTAGTGTAGGTCCATGTGGCTTCACGTCAGGAATGTCTCACAGGAAGTGAGCCTAGCCAGTTGAGGCAAAGATCTAGCTAAGGCAGCCACGCACTGGTCTGACCATCAGAAAGCAAGAGACCTGAGAACAAGAAAAGTGAGGCTTACTGAGCCATTTATCTCCCTGCCCCTCAATTTATTCCACATGTGTTTATTGACCATGATAGTTAATAAACCTTAACTATCACAGAAGGTAAATTAGGGCCCACCTCATAATGCTTCTATATTTAAAACTAGTCAGAGTGAAGCCTTGCCACTGGGATATTTTTCTGGACACTTAGTCTAGTTTTTGAGTTTGCCTTAAGTGCCCAGAGTGCCACTAACTGTGAAGAGGTGGGAAAATACCTAGGTGGTCTCTCAGGAGCATGTTTAGGCACCCTACACTTTGCCCCACAGTGTTTTCAGGCTGACTTTCAACTGCCAATAACTGCAGTTCTTTTTCAATAGCTTTCTAGAAATAGGAAATGGCCACTTTTTTAGTTTAATGCACACAGAGGAATTTATCCCTCCCCCACTGTGCCGCAGACAAACCAACAACCTGGCCACCAACCTTCCCCCACTGCCTAACATGACACAAAAATCTCAAGACTCCTGCCATTGAGTTGATCCCAGCTCATAATGAATCTGTCGGACAAAGTAGATCTGCCCATGTGGGTTTTTAGGTTGTTAACTCTTTACTGGAATAGAAAGCCAGCTTTCTCCCCTGGAGCAGCTGGTGGTTTCCAACTTTGGACCCCACAATTAGCAACCCAGTGTGTAACCACTCAGCCAACAGGGCTCCAGCTCCTTACACAGGAGAACTCAGTGATGTATGATCTACACCAGTGCTGCTCCAAGGGTGGTACATGGACCGGTGACAAGCTGTGAAATGCTTACCATTTGTTCATTTTCAGCTAGGTACACAAAGGAAGGCTGGAGGCCATGTCAATGGTATTTCCAATGCCACCAAGTCCCCCAAAGGGCAAAGGGTGCAGCGGAGATTCTAGCCTAAGGACAGGCTAAGGATGAAGAAAGAATCGGCTGCCCACAGTGAAGGTATCCCCCCCTGAAAATCTTATGCTCAGCATGGAAACACTGTCAGGTAGTGGAGGCCAAGTAAATCAAGGCAGAACCTTTTCAGAGGGAGTGGCAGAAGATGAACCCATATGGTCTGAATAAAGGGGAGGAGCAGTGACAAAGAGGCAGGCCCTTGACAGAATGGATGGCCACGGGGGCTGCAATGATGGGTTCAAACATCAGAATGATTGTGAGGGTGGCCCAGGACTGAGCAGCATTTACTTGTGTTGTACATGGGGGTTGCTTTGAGGCAGACCAGACTTGATAGCACCTACCAACAAGACCAACCAAGGAAGAGGAATCCTCTGTGATCTCAGAATCTGACATCACTAGGACATTTTAATAGTCTTTTATAAAGGTACCCAACGGCCTGGTCCTTCATCACAGACAGCTGGGGAAGCACCACTCTCCTGGTTTTCCAAACATTCCTTAGGTGAATTACTTTCCCGCTGCCCACAGAGCCAGCTGGCTGGATACCACACCCTGTATTGGCCGCCTTCCAGCTCTTGGCTTCCTTCCCCACTCCCCTACCAGTGTTTCTTGCATCTCCCAAACAAACAACTTGCACTCAGTTCTTTGCTCATCTCAGTGTCTGCTTCTTGGGCAGCCCAAACTCAGACACCCTCCCTTCTAAAAGACTGCTGACAGTGCCCTCTGCTGCCTAGGGCACTTCACTGGCGCCACCACTACCCTTCCCCCAAGTAGTTAAGTTGCCCATTAAGGATGATAGTTATCTGCCCACTTCAGCATTTCTTCCTGCTTCCATGGTCCTAGGTCAAGGTGATTGCCCCCAATGACCTTTGCTGCTTCTGAGTAGAACAGACTGGTGAAGGCTGATGTAAGATGTGCTTTCAAACAGTTGGCAGCCAAGAATTGCCAATATTGCAGTGAATATTGAATGGCCCACCTCACCTCCCAGATTGTTTCTTAACATGGGCAACTACTGAAAGGTAAAGGTCTGAAGCATTCATTTAAAGAACAGAGAGGCAAGTCCAGAAAACCTGTCCTTTTCCTGAAGCCACTTTTGTGCCCATAGAATGCTTTTGTTCTCCTACAATGCACAGAGACAGAGCCTTTTATAACCTGAATCATTTCCATGTGGCTCAGGGCCTACTTTGACTTGAGAGCTGTTATCCCCCTGCCTGTTATCCCCCTGCCTGTTAGACCACACAGCTCTATCTTCAGGCTTGCTCCTTGGTTCTTTATGGATCTCTCAATCTGCCTGCTCAGGTTGAAAAAGGCTTGCTTGCCAAAAAAAGTCCCACAGTTCTAAATCACATCTCTCTCTCTCTGTCTCTCTCTCTCTCCCTCCTCTCCCCTTTCCCCTCTCCTTCCTCTCCCTCCCTTTTGCCATACCCCCACCCCCGTTACTCTCAATGCAGTCCTTAGGACTCTAAGAGCCTAGAATGAAAACGATTTTGAAATCTCATTTTGTTCTTCCCCTTATAGCATCTGAATCACCTTGGACTATTTGCAGTGTCTAAGGGATCCCTGGTGGCATAGGGGTTACGAAGTGCGCTGCTAACTGGCAAGGTCAGTAGTTCGAAATTAAATCACCAACCACTCTTAGGGAGAAAGACTGGGCTTCCTACTCTCATTAAGAGTTACAGCCTCAGTAACCCATAGGGGAAGTTGTACCCTGTCCTATAGTGTCACTGTGCATTAGTATCAACTCGCTTCTGATGGGTTTGGTGAGTTTTTATGCAGCCAATTAAAGGAGCCCTGATGTTGCAATGATTTAAGTCCACGCAGGAGGAAGACTTGCTCCCATAAAGATAACAGCCTAACTTCTCTCCCCACAATGAGAAAGTCCTCTCTGTCACATGTGGTCACCATGCATAGAAATCAACTGGAGGACACCTAATCACAACACACCTTGACATCTTCCCTCAGCCCCTGATTCAGGGGCTCTGCCAGGGACAAATTCTCTGGAAGAGATTTTAAAAGCTCTGCCCATAGCTTAGTTCTGGACTGGCCGAAGCTGAGGTCAGCAGGCTTTTGGGAACATGGTCAGTGCTGGGGTTGGGGGCTGGAGTCCATATAGAAATCAGCCCCTGAGTGTTGGCTGAGTTGAGCACCATGCCAAGGATGGTGGTGGGCCCAAGGAGTGTAGCACCTTGGTTTTAGTCAGGCTGGGGGAAAACTACTTTTGATAAATCAGAGCTCCTGAGAGGCTGGGTAAAAAGTCGGGGAGGGTCAGACTCCAGAGCGGGTGGCCTGGGTTCCCACCCTGGCATTTCCCATCGTTCACTGCATATCCTTGCCTAGGCATCTCACCTCTCTGGGTCCCGCTTTTCTCAGCCATGAAACCAACCAACCAACAAACCACCGAATCAATCAAACAAACAAACAACCTCACTGCTGTCGAATCCATTCCGACTCACAGCCAACCTATAGGACAGGGTAGCACAGTTCCCGTGGATTTTGGCGACTCAAACTCTTTATTGGAGTAGAAATTCTCACCTTTGTCCCACAGAGTGGCTGATAGTTTTAAACTGCAGCCCAAAATGTGACCCATTATGGCACCAGGCCTCCTTTGTGTGCTAATTATAGAGCATCCTAAGATTTTGATATGAAGGAGTCTTGGTGGCATGGTAGTGAAGCAATTGACTGCTAACCAAAAGGTTGGTGGTTCGAATCTACGTGCTGCTCTACAGGGGGCAGATGTTGTAGGCTGTTTCTGTAAAGATGGATACCTTTGGTAGCCCTAAGGGGCAGTTCTAGCTTGTCCTATAGGATCACTCTGAGTAAAGCTTGACTCATTGACAATGGAATAGCATAGCAGTTCTCAACCTTCCTAATGCCATGACCCTTTCATAAAGTTCCTCATGTTGTGGTGATCCCCAACCATAAAATTATTTTTGTTGCTACTTCATAACTGTAATTTTGATACTGTTATGAATTGGGCGACCCCTGTGAAAGGGTCGTTGGACTCCCAAAGGGGTTGCGACCCACAGGTTGAGAACCACTGGGCGAGCATATATAGTCATTCTGCCTCATAATATTAACTATTACCACCTCAACCACCAAAACCACAACCACTACTATACTCTGTGATGTTAAAGAGAGCTGGTGGAGATTAAAACTTGGGATAAAGTGGACTGGAGTAATCAGAAAAGGCTTCGTGGAAGAAGGGGTTTTAGGAGAAGGCCTGGGGAGGAATCCGGCATTGAAGGGTAGTTGGGAATATATAAATTGTTTTACCATAGGCCAGACAGGGTGAGATCAGATTTTCCAAGGTGTTGGCCAGCCATCTCTCCCTACCCATAGACTGTTTACCACCTAAACTAGACAGACACTCCTCCCACCACAAGGTGGTATGTGGGTCCCTTCTATTTGAAGATGAGTAAGCTGGTGTCTGCTTCAACCAATAGAATACAATGTATGTGATGCTGATGGCCAGGCCATGTGGTTGCTGCCTTATTCACTTGAACTTGGGCCTTTAGCCGCCCTGTAAGACATCCAGTGATCCTGTGATCACTATGGTGCTGCTGCGAAGAAGCTCGAATTACATAGAGAGACCACTTGTAGATATGCAGCTGACAGTCCTCCTAGAATGGTGGGGCAGGGGGAAGGCAGATATGTGAATGAAGAAACCCTCATGATGCAACCATCATGTCACTATCACATATGAAAATCTGTTCTTCCCACAGTTCTTCAACGAATCAGCCCAGTTATGAAGTCACCTCAGTCTCTGTGTTTTCCCTGCTGAGACTACACGCTGGACCCTGTCTGAACTGATGACCCACGGAATCTGTCAGCATGAGAAAATGACTTATCACTGCGTTTGGGGGGAATGTGTTACTCGGCAGTAGTACCCGAGACCTCAGGTAAAAGGGCAGAGCTGCAGGCAGAAGCAGTGCAAGACAAGTCACTGTTGAGTGAGAAATCTGGAGGACACAAGATAGGGGACTGTGGAGTCTGCGGCCTGCACTTTCCGATCTCAAAGTTGATAACAAAATGGTAGAAAACGAAATCAAACCAGACCATACCAAACAAACTCACTGTCATCTAGTTGATTCCAACTCATAGTGAGCCTGTAGGGCAGAGTAGAACTGCCTCCGTGGGTTTCTGGGGCTGTAAATCTTTAGGGGATCAGAAAGCCTCATCTTTCTCCTGTGGAGAGGCTGGTGTGTTTGAATTACTTGCTGGTGGTAGCAGTAACCTATTATACCACTAAAGCTCCTTAATAATGATGAAAAGTGTTAGCTACCCAGAGACAGACAAAGGGAAATTAAGTGGTGATGGAGAGATATGGTAGAAGTTGTCCTGGAAAAGAGAAGTAGAGACAAGTTTTTCCTTTGTACCTCCTCAGCAGAATATGGTCAAGTAGATCTTAAGTGAAGCTCTTATTGGTTTAGAGCAGATGTTCTCAAACTGTGGGTCTCAACCCCCTTTGGTGGGGTCGAATGACTCTTTCACAAGGGTTCCTGTTTCATAAAAGTAACAAAATTAAAGTTATGAAATAGCAATGAAAATAATTTTATGATTGGGGTGTCACCAGTACATGAGGAACAGAATCAATGGATCGTGGAATTAGGAAGGTTGAGAAACACTTCCCTAGAAGAAGGCAGAAATGTTTGTACAGTAGAAGGGAAGCAAAAGAGAGGCAGCTCCTACTAGATGGATTAGCACAGTAGCTGCAGTAATGAGCACAAGGAAAGAACCACTGTGAGGATGGCACAGGATGGGGCAGTGTTTCATTATATGGTGCATAGAGTTGCTATGAGTGAAAACCGACTCGAAGGCACCTAACAACAATAAAAACAGGATTTGTGTGTCTAACAATATGCTGAACTATATCTTAAGAGAAAATCCTCTTAGTTTAGAGCAGTGGTTCTCAACCTGTTTTCGTGACCCTGTTTCAGGGTGAAACGACTCTTTCACAAGGGTGGACTGATTCATAACAGTAACAAAATTATAGGTATGAAGTAGCAACGAAAATAATTTTATAGTTGGGGGGGGGCACCACTACAGTGGGAACTCTATGTAAGGGTCGTGGAATTAGGAAGTTTCAGAACCACTGTCCTAGAGGAAGACACAAATGTTTGTACAGTAGAAGGGCAGTAAAAGAAGCAGCCCCTATAAGATGGAATAACACAATTGCTGCAACAATGAGCACTAGCAATGTACCACTGTGAGGATGGCAGAGGACGGGCAGCGTTTCATTATATTGTGCATAGAGTTGTTAAGAGCCAAAAACTACTCGAAGGCACCTAACAAAAATCACTACAGGACCTGTACTTCTAACAGTATGGTGAAGTAGATGTTGAGAGACACTCCGCTTAGTTTAGAGCACCAGTTCCCATCCTGTGGGTTGAGAACATTTTGGGAGTGTGGAATGACCCTTTCACAAGAGTGGCCTGATTCATAAGTGTACCAAAATTTCATATATGATATAGCAATGAAAATTATTTTATGATTGTGAGTTCACCACCTGGGGATGGTAAAAAAGGGCCGTGGCATTAGGAAGCTTGAGAACCACTGTCCTTGAGGAAGACAAAAATCAGGAGAAGGGCAGCAAACAAGAGACAGCTCGCCAAAGGTTGGATTAGCGCAGTGGCTTCAACAATGAGAGCAAACCAAAGAACCATTGACTGCATTGCACAGGACGGGGCAGCATTTCCTTATATTTTGCATTGAGTTGCTGTGAGCTAAAACACACTCGACAGCACCTAACAACAATAACAACAGTACTTGTGGGTCTAAAAATATGCTGAAGTAGACTTTAAGAGAAACTCCTCAATTTAGATCAGGAGTTTTCAACCTGTGGGTCATGACCCCTTTGGGTGTTCGAATGACCCATTCTCATGGGTGGCCTGATTCATAACAGTAGCAAAATAACAGTTCTGAATTAGCAATGAAAATAATTTTATTGTTGGGGGTCACCACTACATGAGGAATAGTATTAATGGGGTCGTGGCATTAGGAAGGTTGAGAACCACTGCCCTAGTAGAAGGCGTATATGTTGGTATAGTAGAAGGGCAGCAAAACAGAGGCACCCCTACAAGATGGATTAGCACAGTAGCTGCTAAAATGACCGCAAGCAAAGAACCACTGTGAGGATGGCAAAGGACAAGGCAGCGTTTCATTACAATGTGCATAGAGTTGCTAGTGGTCAACCCCCCTGGAAAACTACTAACAAGAAAATCAACCAGACTTGTGCTTCTAAAAATGTGCTGAAGTCCACCTTAAGAGAAACTGCCATTACTTTAGAGCAGTGGTTCTCAAATTGTGTGTCGTGACCCCTTTCGGGGGA
>NW_022106084.1:11656882-11658139 GCF_000313985.2 Echinops telfairi | reverse complement strand
TTGCTATGAGCCAAAACCCACTCGATAGCACCTAACAACAATAACTACTGGACTTGTTCTTCTAACAATATGGTGAAATAGATCTTAAGAGAAACACTTCTTAGTTTAGAGCAGCGGTTTTCAACATATGGGTCGCGCCCCTGTTGTGGGTATCGAATATGCCTTTTACAAAGGTGGCCTGATTCATAAATGTAGAAAAATGACACCATTGAAGTAGCAATGAAAATAATTTTATGGGGGCACTTCCGGGAAGATGGCGACAGAGTGACACATACCAGAGGGACTCCGCAGGATCCAGCCCAGGAGAGTTGCTTAGAGGGAACTTTAACACAACTAGAACACAGGAGGAGCATCATAAAGATAAGTAGGCACAGACCCACGGGGTTTTGAGGGGCTTGGGGCTTTTGGCTTACCTCAGTGGAAACCGGCTGGGGCTTGACCTTGGCCCAGCTACTGTTGCTGCCAGAGCCGGGACCACTTGGAGCCCATAGGGGGATTTGGTTCCTACACACCCACAGTTTACCCCCAACAGCCTCAGGACAGGAACTGGACACTTGGGGCTCCATGGGCGGGGAGCCGGGTTCAGTTAATTTGTAGCTTTTGGTTACATCTCTGCTCTCTGTTCACCCACAGTCTGGGAGGCCTGCGCAGGAGGTTTTCTCGGCACAGCCACAGCTTGCCACCACTGCCTCCAGGCGGGGACTAAACCCTCGCAACTCCACAGGCAGGGATCTGCGATAGAATCGGGGTCCAGCTACATTGTTGCCTCTGTTTACATCTCTGCCCTCTCTCCGACACCCCACCCCACCCCCACGGTCTTTGAGGACTGCGCAGGGGCTTTTTCTCAGCTCAACTGAGGCAACTGCAGCTTGCCACCGCTACCCCAGAGTAGGGAGTAAACTCTCGTGACTCCACTGATGGAAAGTGGGACTCACAGCTACATAGTTACTTTTCTTTCCCTCTCTCCCCTATATCCACCCCCCTCCACAGTCTTACTCTTTAATTTTTTTTCATTCCCCTCTGTCTCTTTCCTGTTCTCTCACAATCTACCGCTGAACCTGAACTTCAGACCACTCCCAGTAGCCTAGGGCACTTACGCCTGTACCACACCCAGCTAGCTTAGCCCCACCCTGTGTAGCTAACCCCACCCTGTGTAGCCCAAGGCTAGGGAGATCCCTGCTTCCCCTCCAGGGGATACCCCCTTCAACCACTCACCTGGGAATTCCTGCCTGTGTACCTGGGGGCATAAGGCAGCTC
>NW_022106084.1:11638542-11649230 GCF_000313985.2 Echinops telfairi | reverse complement strand
TTGGGGGTCTAAGTGGAGAGAAAATGTTTTGAGAATGATGTACAAATGCGCTTTACACAATTGATGTATGTATGGATTGCCATAACAGTTGTATGAGCCCCTAATAAAATGTTTAAAAAATAAAAATAAAAGGAAAAGAAAATAATTTTATCATTGGGGGATGACAACTACATGGCGAGCAATATCAAAAGGTTGTGGTGTTAGGAAGGTTGAGAACCACTGCCCTGGAAGAAGACAGAAATCTTGGTAGAGTACAAGGGCATCAAAAGAGAGGCAGGTCCCAAAAAGACGGATTAACACAGTGGCATCAAGAATGAACACAAGTAAAGAACCACTGTGACGTTCTTTACTGAGGACTGCACAGGACGGGGCACCGTTTCATTATATTGTGCATAGAGCTGCTATGAGCAAAAACGCAATCAACAGAACCTAAAAACAAATCAACAATACTTGTGGGTCTAACAATATGCTGAAGTAGACTTTAAGAGAAACTCCTCAATTTAGAGCAGGAGTTTTCACCCTGTGGATCATGACCCCTTTGCGGGTTTGAACGACCCTTTCACATGGGTGGTCTTATTGATAAGAGTAGCAAAATTACAGTTATGAAGTAGCAATGAAAATAATTTTATGGTTGGGGGAGTCACCACTACATGCGGATCCGTATGAAAGGGTAGTGGAATTAAGAAGTTTAATAATCACTGCTCAGGAGGAAGACACAAATCTTGGAACAGAAGGGGAATTAAAGAGAAGCAGTCTACAACAACATGGATTAGCATTGTTGGTGAAACAATGAGGCCAAGCAAAGAACCACTGTGAGGATGGCCCAGACGGGGCATCATTTCACTATATTGTGCACGGGTTGCTGTGAGCCAAAACTAATTCGACAGCATCTAACAATAACAACAGGACTTGGGCGTCTGAATATATTCTAAACTATATCTTAAGAGAATCTCGTCTTAGTTCAGAGCAGAACGTCTCAACCTGTGGGTCGCGACTTCTTATGGGGATCGAACGACCCTTTCATAGGGGTGGCCCGATTCATAACAGTAGCACATTTTCAGTTATGAAGTAGCAAGGAAAATAATATTATGGCTCAGGTGTCACCACTAAATGAGAAACTGTATGAAAGGCTCATGGAATTTGGAAGTTTGAGAACCACTGCCCTGGAAGAACACACATATGTTGGTAAAGAAGAAGGGCAGTAAAGAAGAAGGGCAGCAAAAAAGAGGCAGCCCCAAACAAGATGGAACAGTACAGTGGTTGCAACAATGAGTGAAAGCAAAGAACCACTGTGAGGATGGCACAGGACAGGCAAGCATTTCATTATATTGTGCATAGAGTTAATATGATCCAAAACCCACTCGAGGGCACCTAATAACAATAACTACAGGACTTGTGCTTCTAAGAATATGGTGAAGTAGATCTTAAGTGAAACGCTTATTAGTTTAGAGCAGAGATTCTCAACCTGTGGTTCGCGAACCCTTTTGGTCGAATGACTTTCACATTGGTGGCCCGTTAATAACAGTAGCGAAATTAGAGTTATGAAGTAGCAACAAAAATAATTTTATGACTGGGCGGTCACCATTACATGAGGAACGGAATCAAATGATCATGGAATCAGGAAGGTTGAGAACCACTGTCCTAGAGGAAGACAGACATATTGGTAGAGTAGAAGGGTACATAATGAGAGACATACTCCAGAGAGATGGAGTAGCAAAATGGTTACAACAATGAGCACTAGCAAAGAACCACTGTGAGGATGGCAGAGGACAAGGCATCGTTTCATTATATTGTGCATAGACTTGCTATGAGCCAAAAACCACTCGAAGGCACCTAACAACAATAACTCCAGGACTTGTGCTTCCAACAATATGGTGAAGTAGATCTTAAGAGAAACTCCCCTTAGTTTAGAGCAGCAGTTCTCAACCTGTGAATCGAGGCCATTTGGGGGTGTCGAATGACCCTTGCACAAGGGTGGCCCGATTCATAACTGTAGCAAAATTAGAGATATGAAGTAGCAATGAAAATTATTTTATGATAATGAGGTCACCAGACATGGGGAACAGTATCAAAGGGTTGTGGAATTAGGAAGCTTCAGAACCACTGCCCTAGGGGAAGAAAGACATCTTGGTAGAATTGAAGGACAGCAAATAAGAGGCTGGTCCCAGAAAGATTGATTAGCACAGTGGCAGAAACAATGTTCGCAAGCAAAGCACCACTGTGGGGATAGTACAGGTCCTGGCAGCGTTTCACTATATAGTGCATAGAGTTACTGTGATCCAAAACCCACTCGAGGGCACCTAACAACAATAACAACAGGCCTTGTGTTTTTAACAATATGAAAAACCATATCTTATAAAAAACACCTCCTTTAAGAGCAGAGGTTCTCAACCTGTGGTCCGTGACCCCTTTGGGGTGGCACGATTCATAACTGTACTAATATTACAGATTCTAAGTAGCAATGAAAATATTTTTATAATTAGGGGGTATAATTGATAGGTAGAACTACCTTCTACTACTACCCATTCTGTATTACCTTTGCTCTCAGCAAGTACCTCAGCTGACTGTGGTTTTTTGCCTGGTCGGTTGACCCAGACCTTCATTCCTGAGGAGTTTGGGTCATTATAAGTCCTGTCAGGATTGGGTTGCTGTAATTTACCATTTACTTTAATCACAGGGCATGGTAGCACTCAGAGTCGGCCTGTGGGATCTCCTGAATTCCAGACATATTCTTCTTTACCTCCATTATGAAACACCAGTCCAATTTCTCCTTGGTAATCAGGATCAATCACACCACTTAGTACAGTGACACCCTTCCTAACCTGTTGATCCAAAGGCATAAGAAGCCCAAAGTGGCCAGGAGGCATGCTCAGCTGCCAGTTCAGTAGAATCCATGCTGTTTTTCCGGGTGGGAGAGTTCCTTCCTTTGGGACCAGGACCTCCAGGCCTGAGAAACACAGGGTTGCCGGTACAGGAAGCAAAAATGCTGCAAGTGGATCACTAGGAGGAATAGTGAGTGGTGTCACTGCAGCTTTTTGTAATTGTCAATGTATTTTATTTTTATGTGTTTATTGCATATCTTTCCTTCATTCAGGTATGATATATCAGATATGTTTGGACTGTGTTTTCATTTATATGTATAATAGATGATTGATGATAAGTATAAGTGTGATTTCATCAATGTCCATAAATTATATATGTATACATGGCTAAAGAATTGTGTACAGGTGCCTGGTTAGCAAGGGGTGTATTGAGATTTTATTGTGCCAGCCTGGCTGATAAACACAAGTGGGATTAACTGAAGGGCAGAGAGATAAATGGCTTAGTGAGCCTCACCTTTCTTGTCTCTCGCTCTTGTCTCTCGGACCAGTGTGCGGCTGCCTTGCTTGTTCTGTGCCTCAAAAGACAAACAGTATAGACCTTCGCTTATGTAGCAGGGTTCTCCTTCAAAGGGACCCGGCATCCCCCTCATTCAAGAGGTTGTGGGTCTTTAAACTGGCTCAGGTCTGGGAATTGATTGAGCAATCGTGACTGTATATTCTGCTGTTCACCTGATCTACCATTCTTTTCCTGTATAGATCATGTAAATATTTAGTAGGTTTCCCATCAATTTCATTCCTAGGGACACCGTAGCTAAGTAGCCAATGCCATAATTCCACACGAGACAGGCTGCTCTGATTACTACGGAAACCTTGTTGTCTATTATAACCACGCCCACCCTGTCTCTGTTGATTCAGTGCTGACACCTGCCCTCTACCATCACGGGAACCAATAAGCCCCATTGTGGGCAAATGTCGGAGTTCGCTTAGGGCAGTGCCCACTGTTAATCCTAGTGCACATAAAATAGAAATTACAGGAGTCTTACGGGATGCTGGGGCCCACTTCACAAATTTGTTCCTTGTGGTAAAGGGTCTGTCCTCAGGACACCCCCTTTTGGGGTCTATGGGAATATCCAGATAGATCCATTCCAACATACCAATTTCTCTAAGCTTTGGGATGCCTTCCTCTACAGTGTACCAAGGTAGGTCAGGTACTTTAAGTTGTTCCATTCTAGGCTATCTGGCAGTCCATGCTTCATTGAACCAACCAAATAATTAGATCCTCTGTTAGCCTTTCTCGCAGAGACATTTAAAGAGTCTGTGCTTAGGGGCTCATATCCAGAAACTCAGACTGGTCTAATATTACTTTTTGTGCACCAGTATCCCACACCCTTAGTAAGCATTCCCAGGGATATTCCCCAGGCTTCTGCTTGTATGTATTTGAAAACTCGAGCAGACCTTTATGAGTCTAGTGCGCTTCTTCTTGGGTAATCAGCTCAACCTCACCTTTAGGAGCTTTCTGAGACTTAATTTTAGTGACAGATCTAGCCGAAATAATAGGTGGTGAGGGTGTTTCCCGGGTGCTCTCAGCAGTATTTGTAAGGCATCTCCCTTAGGCAATGCTACTGATGTAGCCCCACCTGGCATATCAACTTGCATAGTTTGGCTAATCTGCTCAGGTGTGGATTGTGAATTAATACTTTCAGCTGGGAGGGGTGGATGTATTGACTGGGGTGGGTCAATTGTTTTTAAGCGTTCAATATCCTCCTCTTCTGTATCATCAGCCCATATGTTCCCATCCCATGTTTCTGGGTCCCAACTTTTCCCAGTCAATGTCCTTACTTTGGTTTCAGACACTGCTCTAGATCTGCAATTCAGCTGCCGTTGTAATTCAGCCACTCATATAATGAGACTCTGGACCTGATTCTCAGCAATGTCAGCTCTTTTACTAGAGGAGAGAAGGCTCTCCTTTGTAGCACAGATGAAAGTTTTTAAATCCGTTAGTCTGCACTTAAGGTGCACTTTTGAGGCTCATAGGTCATCTCTCTCCTTAATCACACTGTCCATTGTAAGAAGGACCAGCCAACCAGCTTCCCTGTACTTGTCATCCTTACAAAACTGGAAAATATCAAATATACGATCACTCAGAGCGTCTCCTTTAACCAGCACCTCATCTATCGGTGGTGCTACTTTAGGTATTATTTTTGATATTTCACACCATGGATTGGAGGAGTAGCAGACCTATCCATGCTTTGGGATGTTGAAGTAGCATCACTAGTGTTAAGACTAATCAGGCTGGAGAGCCAATTTAAGAAGCCCATATTTATGATTTTATTTCCCTAGAAGCACTCCTGGGACCAAAATGTGTTAGACCGGGTTCTCTAGAGAGATAAAACCAAATTTCTGATAATTTAATATATTTAATAAAATGATTTTTTTAAAGATAATTAGATATATAACAAGAAATGAACTGTTAAATCACATACAGATAAATATATAATACAAGAAATGAACAGTTAAATTATAAAGCACTACAAATGACTCAGTGCAACTCACTCCCATGAGAGAGAGTTGTGAGAGACTTGCAGTCCTTCAAGTCCAGTCTGCCGCCAGATCTTCCTCTATTTATAGAGAGCTAGGCTATGTCAGCACAACAGACAATCACAAGGCAGGTCACCAACCTCCAGTCCCCAGCTCCAGTGATGTCTTAAAGGGACCTCAACTTACAGCGACACAGTCCACAGGCTATGCATCCCACAGGTAGTGTCGCCTTTAAATTGAGGCACAGAACAAGCAAAGCAGCCGCACATTGGTCCGATGATCACAGAGCAAGAGACAAGAAAGGTGAGGCTCACCAAGCCACTTATCTCTCTGCCCTTCAGTTAATCCCACTTGTGTTTATCAGCCAGGCTGGCACAATAAACTATCTCAGGAGGTCACCACTACATAAGGATCTGTATGAAAGGATGGTGGCATTAGGAAATTTGAGAACCACTGCCCTAGAGGATGACACATATATAGGTGTAGGAGAAGGGCAGTAAAAGAGAGGCAACTTTCCAATAGTTGGATTAGCACAGTGGCTGCAAAACTGAGCGCAAGCTAAAGAACCACAGACAGGATGGCACAGGAGGGGACAGCGCTTCATTATATTGTGCACAGAGTTGCTATGAGCCAAAACCCACTCGACGGCCCCTAACAACAATAACAGCAGGACTTGTGATTCTAAGGATATGCTGAAGTAGACCTTAAGAGAAACGCCTCAGTTTAGAGCAGCGGTTCTCAACCTGTGGGTCGCGAGCCATGTGGGGTATCGAAGGACCTACATAGGTGTCCTGATTCAAAACGGTAGAAAAATTACAGTTATGAAGTAGCAATGAAGATAATTTTATGTTTCGGGTGGTCACTACTACATGAAGAACGGTATAAAGGAGTAGTGGCATTAGAAAATTTGAGAACCATTGCTGTAGAGGAAGACACAAATCTTGGTACAGAAGGGCAGGAAAAGAGAGGCAGTGCACAACAAGTTGGATTAGCATAGTGGCTACAACTATGAGACAAAGCAATGAACCACTGCGAGGATGGCACAACACGTGGCTGTATTTCATTGCATTGTGCATAGTTACTGTGAGTCAAACACTTTCGAAGGCACTTACCAACAATAACCACAGAATTTGTGCTTCTAACAATATGCTGAAGAAGACCTTAAGAGAAACTCCTCTTTGCTTCAAGCAGGCGTTCTCAACTTCTGGGTCACGACCCGTTTGGGGTGTCCAATGACCTATTTACATGGGTGCCCTGATTCAAAACAGAAACAAAATTACAGTTATGAAGTAGCAATGAAAATAATCTTATGGTTGGGGGGTCACCACTATATGAGGCTTGGTATGAAGGGGTAGTGGCACTAGGAAGTTGGAGAATCACTACTCAAGATGAATACACATAATCTTCGTACAGAATGCCAGTTAAAGAGAGGCAGTCCACAACAAGATGGATTAGCATTGTGGCTGGAAAAATGAGGCCAAGCAAAGGACCATTGTGAGGATGGCACATGACAGGGCAGCATTTCATTATATTTTGCAGGGGTTGTTGTGAGCCAAAACCCACTCGACAGCATCTAACAACAATAACAACAAGACTTGTGTGTCTGACAATATTCTAAACTATATCTTAAAATAATCTCCTCTAAGTTTAGCACAGAAGTTCTCAACCTGTGTGTCGCGACCCCTTTAGAGGATCGAACGACCCTTGCATAGGGGTGGCCTGATTCATAACTATAGCAAGATTACAGATATGAAGTAGCAACAAAAATATTATGATTCTGGGGTCACCTCTTCATGAGGAAGTGTATGAAAGGGTCATGGAATTTGGAAGTTTGAGAACCACTGCTCTAGAAGAAGACATATATGTTGGTAAAGTAGAAAGGCAGCAAAAAAGAGGCAGCCCCCAACAAGATGGAACAGTACAGTGGCTGCAACAATGAGCGAAATGAAAGAACCTCTGTGAGGATGGCACAGGACAAGTACGCGTTTCATTACATTGTGCTTAGAGTTGCTATGATCCAAAACCCACTCGAGGGCATCTAATAACAGTAACTACAGAACTTGTGTTCAAACTACATGGTGAAGTAGTTCTTAACTGAAACTCCTATTAGTTTAGAGCAGAGATTCTTAATCAGTGGGTCGCGACGCCTTTTTGGCCACAAATGACCCTTTCACATGGGTAGCCCGTTGATAACATTAGCAAAATTAGAGTTATGTAGTAACAACAAAAATAATTTTATGATTGGGCGGTCACCATTACATGAGGAATGGTATCAAATTGCCATGGCATTAGGAAGATGACAACCACTGTCCTAGAGGAAGACAGATATATTGGTAGAGTAGAAGGGCAGATAACAAGAGGCAGCCCCCAGAAAGATGGAATCGCATAGTGGCTGCAGTGATGAGCACCAGCAAAGAACCACTGTGAGGATGGCAGAGGACCGGGCTGCATTTCATTATATTGTGCATAGAGTTGCTATGAGCCAAAAACCACTCAAAGGCACCTCACAACAATAACTACAGGAGTTGTGCTTCTACCAAAATGGTTAAGTAAATCTTAAGAGAAACTCCCCTTAGTTTAGAGCAGCAGTTCTCAACCTGTGGATCAGGCCATTTGGGGGGTGTCGAATGACCCTTTCACGAGGGTGGCCCGATTCATAACTGTAGCAAAATTAGAGATATGAAGTAACCATGTAAATTATTTTTTGATTATGGTGTCACCACTACAAGTGGAAAGGTATCAAAGGGTTGTTGCAATAGGGAGCGTGAGAACCACTGCCCGAGAGGAAGAAAGAAATCTTGGTAGAATAGAGGGGCAGCAAATGAGAGGCTGATCACAAAAATATGGATTAGCCAGTGGCAGAAACAATGAGCACAAACAAAGAACCATTGTGGAGATGGTACAGGACCGGGCAGCATTTCATTATATTGTGCATAGAGTTGCTGTGATCCAAAACCCAGTCAAGGACACCGAACAACAAAAACAACAGGCCTTGTGCTTCTAACAATATGCTGAACTATATCTTTAAAAAAAACACCTCCTTTAAGAGTAGAGGTTCTGAATTCTGGTTCGCGAACCCTTTGGAGGTTCAAATGACCCTTTCACAGGTGTGGCACGATACATAACTGCACCAAAATTTAAACTTCAATGTAGCAATGAAAATAATTTTATGATTGGGTGTCACCACTACATGAGGAACTGTATAAAAGGGTCGTGGCATTAGGAAATCTGAGAACCACTGCCGTAGAGGAAGACACATATATTGGTACAGGAGAAGGGCAGCAAAAGAGAGGCAGCTTTCCAATAGTTGTATTAGCACAGTGGCTGAAAAAATGAACACAAGCCACAGAACCACAGATAGGACGGCACAGGAGGGGACAGCGTTTCATTATATTGTACATAGAGTTGCTATGAGCCAAAGCCACTCGATGGCCCCTAACAACAGTCACAACAGGTTTTGTGGGTTTAACAATATGCTGGCGTAAACCTTAAGATAAACTCCTCAGTTTAGAGCATTGGTTCTCAACTAGTGTGTCACGACCTCTTTGGGTGTTGAACGACCTTTTCACATGGGTGGCCTGAATTAAAACAGTAGCAAAATTGCACTTTGAAGTAGCAATTAAAATAATATAATGGTTGGGTGGTCACCACTCCATGAGGAACAGTATGAAAAGAATAGTGGCATTAGGAAAATTGAGAACCATTGCTGTAGAAGAAGACACAAATCTTGGTACAGAGGGGCAGGAAAAGAGAGTCAGTCCACAACAAGTTGGATTAGCATAGTGGCTGCAAAATGAGGCCAAGCAATGAACTACAGCGAGGATGGAACAGGACGGGGCGCCATTTCATTATATTGTGCATCGAGTTTTTATGAGGCAAAATCATTCGATGGCAATTACCAAAAATAACAACAGGACTTGTGCTTCGAACAATATCCTGAAGAAGACCTTAAGAGAAACTCCTCTTTGTTTAGAGCAGCCTTCCATCTCATTGGACATAGAGTTCCTATGGGTCAAAACCCAATCGAGAGACCTAACAACAACAACAACAACAGCAACAACAGTATTATACTTCTAAAAATATGCTGAAGAAGACGTTAAGAGAAACTTGTCTTTGTTTAGAGCAGTGGTTATCAGCCTGTGGGTCCTGAACCCTTTGGAGATTCGAACGACACTTTTGCAGGGGTGGCCTATTAGTAACAGTAGCAAAATTATACTTATGATTGGTAGAGTAGAAGGACAGCAAGTGAGAGGCAGCCTACAGAAAGATGAATTGACACAGTGACTGCAACAATGAGAGAAAGCAAAGAACCACTGTGTGGATGGCACAGGATGGGGCGGCTTTTCATTATATTGTGCTTAGAGTTGCTATGATCCAAAACCCACTCGAAGGAATCGAACAAGGATAAATACAAAACTTGTACTTCTAACACTATGGTGGAGTAGATCTTAAGAGAAACACCTCAGTTTAGAGCAGTGTTCTCCATCTGTGGGCCACACCCCTCATGGGGGGCATCAAATGGCACTTTCACAAGGGTGGCCTGATTCATAAGGGTAACAAAATTACAGCATTGAAGTAGAAATTAAAAAAAATTTATGATTGGCATTACCACTACATGGGGAATGGTATCAAAGGGTCGTGGCATTAAGAAGGTTGAGAACCTCTGCCCAGGAGGAAGAAAGAAATCTTGGTAGTGTAGAAGGGCAGCAAATAAGAGGCAGGTCCCAAAAAGACAGATTAGCACAGTGGCAGCAAGAATGAAGACAAGTGAAGAACGTATGTGAGGATCACCCAAGACCAGACAGCATTTCATTATATTGTGCATAGAATTACTATGAGCCTAAACCCTCTCGACGGCACCTTAGAACAATATCAACAGTACTTGTGGGTCTAACAATATGCTGAAGTAGACTTTAAGAGAAACTCCTCAATTTAGAGCAGGTGTTTCCAACCTGTGGGTCTTGACCTCTTTGGTGGTTCGAATGACCCTTTCACATGTGGGGCCTGATTCATAAGTGTAGCAAAATTACAATTATGAAGTAGCAATGAAAATAATCTTATGGTTGGGGGGGTCACCACTACATGAGGATCTGTACGAAAGGGTAGTGGCACTAGGAAGTTGGAGAATCACTGCTCTAGATGAAGACACATATCTTGGTACAGAATGGCAGTTAAAGAGAGGCAATCCACAACAAGATGGGTTAGCATTGTGGCTGCAACAATGAGACCAAGCAAAGAACCATTGTGAGGATGGCACAGGGCAGGGCAGCAATACATTATGTTGTGCAGGGTTTGCTATGATCCAAAACCCACTCGAGGGCATCTAAA
>NW_022106084.1:11636278-11637781 GCF_000313985.2 Echinops telfairi | reverse complement strand
CCCCAAAAGATGATGACACATATATTGGTACAGGAGAAGGGCAGCAAAAGAAAGGCCGCTTTCCAATAGTTGGATTAGCACAGTGGCTGCAAAAGTGAGCACAAGCCAAAGAACCACAGATAGGATGGCACAGGAGGGAGTAGCATTTCATTATATTGTGCACAGAGTGGCTATGAGCCAAAACGCACCTGACGGCCCCTAACAACCAAAACAACAGGACTTGTGGATCTAATGATATGCTGAAGTAGACCTTAAGAGAAACACCTCAGTTTAGAGCAGCGGTTCTCAACCTGTGAGTCGTGAGCCCTTTGGGGGGTGGTGGGGGTCTAAGGACCTATTTACATGGGTGTCCTGATTCAAAACGGTAGCAAAATTACAACTATGAAGTAGCAATGAAAATAATTTTATGGTTCAGGTGGTCACCACTACATGAGGAATGGTATGAAAGATTAGTGGTATTAAAAAATTTGAGAACCATTGCTGTAGAGGAAGACACAAATCTTGGTACAGTAGGGCAGGAAAGGAGAGACAGTCCACAAGTTTGATTAGCATAGTGGCTGCAACTATGAGGCCAAGCAATTAACCACTGCGAGGATGGCACAGGACCGGGCAGCATTTCATTATATTGTGCATAGAGTTACTATGAGCCAAACTCGTTCGACTGCAATTACCAACAATAACAACAGGATTTGTGCTTCTAGCAATATGCTGAAGAAGACCATAAGAAAAACTCTTTGTTTAGAACAGGCGTTCTCAACTTGTGGGCCGCGACCCCTTTGAGGGGACGAATGACACTTTCAGTGTGGTGGCCCGTTCATAATAGGAGCAAAATTTTTGTTATGAAATAGCAATAAAAATAATCTTATGGTTGGGCTGTCACCACTACATGAGGAATGGTATCAAAGGGTTGTGGCATTAGGAAGGTTGAGAACCACTGCCCTAGAGCAAGGAAGAAATATTGGTATAGTAGAAGGGAAGCAGTTAACAGGCAATCCCCAAAAGATGGATTAGCACAGTGGCTGCAACAATAAGCGCAAGCAAAGAACCACTGTGAGGATGACACAGGAAGGGGCAGCTTTTCATTACATTGGATATAGAGCTCCTATGAGTCAAAACCCAATTGACAGCACTGAACAACAACAACAGTACAAAAATATGCTGAAGAAAACTTTAAGAGAAACTTGTCTTTATTTATAGCAGCGGTTATCAACCTGTTGGTCGCGACCTCTGTGGGGATTCGAATGACTCTTTCATGGGGTGGCCCGTTCATAACAGTAGCAAAATTATAGTTATGAAGTAGCAACAAAAATAATTGTATGATTTCGTCGTCATCAGTATATGAAGAATGGTATCAAAGGGTTGTGTCATTAGGAAGGTTGAGAATCACTGCCCTAGAGGAAGATAGAAATCATGGTGGAGTAGAAGAGCAGCAAATGAGAGGGAGCCTCCAGAAAGATGGATTAGCACAGTAACTGCAACGATTTGCACAAGCATAGAACCACT
>NW_022106084.1:11633287-11635139 GCF_000313985.2 Echinops telfairi | reverse complement strand
AAATAAATAAAGTAATTAATTAATTTTTTTTAAAAAGGCACTACAGAAAGGCCTTAATTTTTTTGCCTAACTTATAAAAAGGAAAAAAAAAAAAAGAGAGAGAATATCTTCTTAGTTCAGAGCAGAAGGTCTTAACCTGTGGGTCACGACTCCTTTTGCAGATCGAACGACCCTTTCATAGAGGTGGCCCGATTCATAACTGTACCAAAATTAGAGTTTCAAAGTAGCAATGAAAATGATTTTATGATTGGGGCGTCACCACGACACAAAGAACTGTATGAAAGGTTCATGGCATTAGGACATTGGAGAACCACTGCCCTACAGGAACACACATTTTTGGTACAGGAGAAGGGCAGAAAAAGAGAGGCAGCTTTCCAATAGTTGGATTACCCCAGTGGCTGCAAAAAAGAGCTCAAACCAAAGAACAGCAAACAGGATGGCACAGGAGGGGGCAGCGTTTCATTATATGGTGCATAGAGTTGCTACTGGCCAAAACCCACTCGACGGCCTCTATCACCAATACCAAAAATCTTGTGGGTCTAACAGCATGCTGAAGTAAACCTTAAGAGAAACTCCTCAGTTTAGAGCAGCGGTTCTCAACTAGTGGGTCACGGCTCCTTTGGGGTGTTGAACGACCCTTTCACATGGCTGGCCTGAATCAAATCAGTAGCAAAATTACACTTTGAATTAGCAATGAAAATAATTTTATGGTTGGGTGTTCACCACTACATGAGGAGTGGTATGAAAGAATAGTGGCATTTGGAAAGTTGAGAATCATTGCTCTAGGGGAAGACACAAATCTTGGTACAGAAAGGCAGGGAAAGGGAGGCAGTCCACAACAAGTTGGATTAGTGAAAGTGGCTGCAAAAGTGAGGCTATGCAATTAACCACTGTGATAATGGCACAGGACGGCACAGCATTTCATTATATTGTGCATAGAGATATTGTGAGCAAAAATCATTTGACGGCAATTAACAACAATAACAAAAGGACATGTGCTTCTAACAATACGCTGAAGAAGACCTTAAGAGAGACTCCTCTTTGTTTAGAGCAGGGATTCTCAACATGTGGGTCGTGAACAATGGAGGGGACGAACAACCCTTTCCAGCAGTGGCCTGTTCATAACAATAGCAAAATTATTGTTATGAAGTAGCAACAAAAATAATCTTATGATTGGGCGGCCACCGCTACATGAGGAATGGTATCAAAGGATCGTGGCATTAGGAAGGTTGAGAACCACTGCCCAAGAGGAAGGAAGAAATGCTGGTACAGTAGAAGGGCAGCAAATAAGAGGCAGCCCCCAAAAGATGGTTTAGCACACGGGCTACAACAATAAGCGTAAGCAAAGAACCACTGTGAGGATGGCACAGGACAGTGCAGCCTTCCATTATATTGGACATAGAGTTCCCATGGGTCAAAACCCAATCGACAGCACCTAACAACAACAGTACTTCTAAAAGTATGCTGAAGAGGACTTTAAGAGAAACATGTCTTTGTTTAGAGCAGTGGTTATCAACCTGTGGGTCGCGAACGCTTTGGAGATTCGAACGACTCTTTCACAGGGATGGTCCATATGTAACAGTAGCAAAATTATACTTATGAAGTAGCAACAAAAATAATTTTATGACGGTGCAGTCACAACTATATGAAAAATGGTATCAAAGGGTCATGGCATTAGGAAGGTTGAGAACCACTGCCCTAGAGGAAGACAGAAATCATGGTAGAGTAGAAGGGCAGTAAGCGAGAGACAGCCTCCAGAAAGATGGATTAGCACAGTGACTGCAACAATGAGCACAAGCAAACAACCACTGTGTGGATGGCACAAGATGGGGCAGCGTTTCATTATATTGTG
>NW_022106084.1:11630792-11632736 GCF_000313985.2 Echinops telfairi | reverse complement strand
CGATGGCACCTAAAAATTATATCAACAGTACTTGTGGGTCTAACAATATGCTGAAGTAGACTATAAGAGAAACTCCTCAATTTAGAGCAGGTGTTTTCAACCTGTGGGTCGTGACCACTTTGGGGGTTCAAACGACCCTTTCACATGGGTGGCCTGATTCATAAGAATAGCAAAATTACACTTATGAAGTAGCAATGAAAATAATCTTATGGCTGGGGGGGGGTCACCACTACATAAGGATCAGTATGAAAGTGCAGTGGCACTAGGAAGATTGAGAAACACTGCTCTAGATGAAGACACATATCTTGGTACAGAATGGCAGTTAAAGAGAGGCAGTCCACAACAAGATGCATTAGCATTGTGGCTGCAACTATGAGGTCAAGCAAAGAACCATGGTGAGGATGGCACAGGGCAGGGCAGCATTTCACTAGATTGTGCAGGGATTGCTATGATACAAAACCCACTCGACAGCATCTAAAAACAATAACAACAAATCTGTGTGGCTGACAATATTATAAACTATACTTTAAGAGAATCTCCTCTTAGTTCAGAGCAGAAGCTCTCAACCTGTAGGTCACGACTAAATTGGGGATCAAACGACCCTTTCATAGGGGTGGCACGATTCATAACTGCAGCAAAATTACAGTTATGAAGTGGCAAGGAAAATAATATTACGGTTCTGGGGTCACCTCTACATGAGGAACTGTATGAAAGTGTCATGGAATTTGGAAGTTTGAGAACCACTGCCCTAGACGAAGATATATATGCTGGTAGAAGGGCAGCAAAAAGGGGTTTCCCCCAACAAGAAGGAACTGTACAGTGGCAGCAACAATGAGCGAAATCAAAGAACCACTGTGAGGATGGCACAAGACAAGGAAGCGTTACATTGCATTTTTCATAGAGTTGCTATGATCCAAAACCCATTCAATGGCATCTAACAACAATAACAACAAGACTTGTGTATCTGACAGTATTCTAAACTATATCTTAAGAGTGTCTCATCTTAATTCAGAGCAGAAGGTCTCAACCTGTGAATTGTGACACCTTTTGGGGATTGAACGGCCCTTTCAGAGGGTTGGTCCAATTCATAACAGTAGCAAAATTACCACTATGAAGTAGCAATGAAATAATATTATGGGTCTGTGGTCACCTCTACAAGAGGAACTGTATAAAAGAGTAATGCCATTTGGAAGATTGAAATCCACTGCCCTAGAGGAAGACATATATGTTGGTAAGCTAGAAGGGCAGCAAAAAAGAGGCACCCCCCAACAAGATGGAACAGTACAGTGGCTGCAACAATGAGCAAAATCAAAGAACCACTGTGAGGATGGCACAGGACAGGCAAGCGTTATATTATATTGTGCAGAGTTCCTCAAATTCAAAACCCACTGGATGGCACCTAATAACAATAACTTGAGGACTTGTGCTTAAAACAATATGGTGAAGTAGATCTTAACTGAAACTCCTATTAGTTTAGAGCAGAGATTCTCAACTTGGGGGCCACAACCGCTTTTGGGGGGGTTGAATGACCCTTTCACATTGGTGGCCCATTCATAACAGTATCAAAATTAAAGTTATGAAGTAGCAACAAAAATAATTTTATGATTGGGCAGTCACTATTACATGAGGAATGGTATCAAATGGCCGTGGCATTAGGAAGGTTGAGAACCACTGTCCTAGAGGAAGATGGACATATTGGTAGAGTAGAAGGGCAGATAAAATTATTTTATGATTATGGGGTCATCACTACATGGGGAAAGGTATTAAAGGGTTGTGGCATTAGGAAGCTTGAGAACCACTGCCCTACAGGAAGAAAGAAATCTTGGTAGAATAGAAGGGCAGCAAATAAGTGGCTGGTCCTAAAAAGTTAGATTAGCACAGTGGCAGAAACAATGAGCGCAAGCAAAGAATCACTGTGGGGAGGGCACAGGATGACGCAGTCTT
>NW_022106084.1:11625636-11629480 GCF_000313985.2 Echinops telfairi | reverse complement strand
GCAATCCAAAACCAGATGGATTAGCATTGTGGCTGCAACAATGAGGCCAAGCAAAGAATCATTGTGAGGATGGCACAGGGCAGTGCAACATTTCCTTATATTGTGCAGGGGATGCTATGATCCAAAACCAACCTTACAGCATCTAACAATAGCATTAGGGCTTGTGTGTCTGACATATTCCAAACTATATGTTAAGAGAATCTCCTCTTAGTTCAAAGCAGAAGGTCTCAACCTGTGGGTCGCGACTCCTTTTGTGGATCAAATGACCCTTTAATAGGGGTAGCCTGATTCATAACTGTGCCAAAATTAGTTATGATGTAGCAACGAAAATAATATTATGATTCTGGGGTCACCTCTACTTGAGGAACTGTATGAAAGGGTCGCGGAATTTGAAAGTTTGAGAAACACTGCCCTAGAGGAAGACATATATGATGGTAAAGTAGGACAGCAAAAAAGAGGCAGCCCCCAACAAGATGGAACAGTACAGTGGCTGCAACAATGAGCGAAATCAAAGAACCACTGTGGGGATGGCACAGGACAGGCAAGCATTACATTACATTGTGTGCATAGAGTTGCTATGAAACAAATCCCACTAGAGGACACCTAATAACAATAACTACAGGACTTGTGCTTCAAACAATATGGTGAAGTAGTTCTTAACTGAAACTCCTATTAGTTTAGAGCAGAGATTCTCAACCTGGGGCCGCGACCCCTTTTGGGGGGGTTGAATGACCATTTCACATTGGTTGCCTGTTCATAACAGTAGCAAAATTAGAGTTATGAAGTAGCAAAAAAAATAATTTTATGATTGGGCGGTCACCATTACATGAAGAATGGTAGTAAATGGCCGTGGCATTACGAAGGTTGAGAACCACTGTCCTAGAGGAAGACAGACCTATTGGTAGAGTAAAAGGGCAGATAACGAGAGGCAGCCCCCAGAAAGATGGAATAGCACAGTGGCAGGAATGATGAGCGCTAGCAAATAAGCACTGTGAGGATGGAAGAGGATGTGACAGCCTTTCATTATATTGTGCATAGAGTTGTTGTGAGCCAAAAACCACTCGAAGGCACATAACAACAATAACTACAGGACTTGTACTTCTAACAATATGGTGAATTAGATCTTAAAAGAAACTCCCCTTAGTTTAGAGCAGCAGTTCTCAACTTGTGAATCGAGGCCATTTGGGGGTGTCAAATGACCCTTTCACAAGGGTGGCCCGATTCATAACTGTAGCAAAATTACAGATCTCAAATAGCAATGAAAATTGTTTTATGACTATGGGGTAACCACTACAAGAGGAATGGTATCAAAGGGTTGTGGCATTAGGAAGCTTGAGAACCACTGCCCTAGAGGAAGAAAGATATTTTGGTAGAATATACGGGCAGAAAATGAGAGGTGTGTCCCAAAAACATGGATTATCACAGTTGCAGAAACCATGAGCACAAGCAAAGAACCACTGCAGGGATGCCTAAGGGCCAGGCAGCATTTCATTATATTGTGCACAGAGTTGCTATGATCCACATCCCACTAGAGGGCACCTAACAACAATAACAACAGGCCTTGTGCTTCTAACAATATGCTGAAGTAGTTGTTAAGAGAAACTCCTCCTTTAAGAGCAGAGGTTCTCAACCTGTGGGTCACAACCCCTTTGGGGCTTCAAATGATCCTTTCACAGGGGTGGCCTGATTCATAACTGTACCAAAATTACAGTTTCAAAATAGCAATCAAAATAATTATATGATTGGGGGGTCACCACTACATAAGGAACTGTATGAAACAGCCATGGCCTTAGGAAAGTTGTGAACCACTGCCCTAGAGGAAGACACAAATCTTGGTACAGTAGAAGAGCAGTAAAAGAGAGGCAGATCCCCAAAAGTTGGATTAGCACAGTGGCTGCAACCATGGGAGCAAACCAAAGAACCACGGACAGGATGGCACAGGACGGGGCAGCTTTTCATATATTCGGCATAGAGTTGCTGTGAGCCAAAAGCCCCTGACGGCACCTAACAACAATAACAACAGGACTTGTGGGTCTCCCAATATGCTGAAGTATACCTTTAAAAAACTCCTCCGTTAATAGCGGAGGTTTTCATCCCATGGTTCGCAAGCCCTTTGGTGCAAGGGGGCGTAAGACCCTTTCACATGGGTGGCCTGATGCATAACTGTAGCAAAATTACAATTATGAATTAGCAATGAAAATTATTTTATGATTGGGGGGGTCACCACTATATGTGGATCGGTATGAGAGGGTAGTGGCATTAGGAAGGTTTAGAACCACTGCTCTGGAGGAAGACACACATCTTGGTAAAGAACGGCAGGAAAAGAAGCAGTCCACAACAAGATGGTTTAGTATAGTGGCTGCAACAGTGAGGACAAGCAAAGAACCACTGTGAGGATAACACAGGACTGGGCAGTGTTTCATTATATTGTGCATAGAGTGGTTATGAGACAAAAACCACTGAACGGCACCTAACAACAATAAAAACCGGACTTGTGCACATAACAATATGCTGAAGTACATCTTAAGAGAATATCCTCTTAGTTTAGAGCAGCAGTTCTCAACCTGTTGGTTGCAACCCCTTTGGGGGGTCGAACGACCCCTTCACAAAGGGGGCCCAATTCATAACAGTAGTAAAATTACATTTAGGTATGGCAATGAAAATACATTCATGCCTGGGGTTCCCCAGTACATGAAGAACTGTATGAAAATGTCATGGCATTCGGAAGTGTGAGAACCACTGCCATAGAGGAAGACACAAATCTTGGTGCAGTAGAAGGGCAGCAAAGAGAGGCAGCCCCAAAATGATGGATTGGCACAGTAGCTGCAACAATGAGCCTAAGCGAAGCACCACTGGGAGGGTGTCAGAGGACGGGGTCACGTTTCATTATATTGTGCTTAGAGTTCCTATGAGTCATAAACCACTCTACGGCCTAACAACAAGAGGACTTGTGCTTCTCACAATGTGTTGAACAACATCTAAAGAGAAACACCTGGTAGTTTAGAGCCGCGGTTATCAACCTCTGGGTAGCGAACCCTTTTGGGGGTTGCATGACCCTTTCGCATGGGTGGCCCTTTCATAATTTTAGCAAAATTACAGTTATGAAATAGCAATAAAATAATTTTATGATTGGATGGTCACCACTAAATGAGGAATGGTATGAAAGGTCATGGCATTAAGAAGGTTAAGAAACACTGCCCTATAAGAAGACAGAAATCTTGGTAGTGTAGAAGGGCAGCAAATGAGAGGCAGCCCCCAAAAGATGGTTATCACAAGCAAAGAACCACTGTGAGGATGTCACAAGGAGGAGCAGCATTTCATTATATTGTTCATAGGTTTGCTATGAGCCAAAACCAACTCGACCGCACCTAACAGCAATGACTACAGAACTCGTGCTTCTAACAATATGGTGAAATTGATCTTAAGAGAAACTCGGCTTAGTTCAGAGCAGCAGTCCTCAACATATGGGTCATGACACATTTGGGGCTTGAACAACCCTTCACAGGGGTGGCCCGATTTATGACCGTACCAAAATTACAATTACAAAGTAGCAATGAAAATATTTTATGGTTGGGGTTTCACCACTACATGAGGAAATGTATGAAATGGCTGTGGCATTAGGAAGGTTGAGATCCAATACCCTAGAGGAAGACACAAATCTTGGTACAGTAGAAGGGCGGTAAACGAGAGGCAACACCCAAAAAGATGGATTAGCACACTAGCTGCAACAATGAGCACAAACAAAAAACAACTGTGAGCATGGCACAGAATGGGGCAGCATTTCATTATATTGTGCACAGGGTTGCTATGAGCTGAAATCCACGCTACGGCACCTAAAAACAGT
>NW_022106084.1:11612673-11624999 GCF_000313985.2 Echinops telfairi | reverse complement strand
ATAAAAATAATTTATGATTGTGGGGTCACCACTAAATGAGGAATCTTATCAAAGGGTCATGGCATTAGGAAGGTTGAGAACCACAGCTCTTGAGGAAGACATAAATCTTGGTACTGAAGGGCAACCAAAGAGATGAAGTCTCCAACAAGATGGAATAGCATAGTGGCTGTAACAATGAGGCCAAGCAAAGAACCACTGTGAGGATGGCATAGGACGGTGTAGCCTTTCATTATATTGCGCATAGATTTGCTATGAGACAAAACACACTCGACGGCACCCAACAACAATAACAACAGAAATTGTGCATCTAACCATATGATGAACTAGAATTTAAGAGAAACTCCTCAAATTCAGAGCAGCAGTTCTCAAAATGTGGGTCGTGACCACTTTTGGGGTTCGAATGACCCTTTCACAGGGGTGATCTGATTCATAGTAGTAGCAAAATTGCAGTTATGAAATAGCAATGAAAATAATTCTATGGTTGGGGGGTCACCACTCCATGAGGAATTATATGAAAGGGTCGTGGCATTAGGAAGGTTGAGAACCACTGCCTTAGAGGAAAACACATATCTTGGTACAGTAGAGGGCCAGCAAATGGGAGGCAGCTGGCCAAAAGTTGGATTAGCACAGTGGCTGCAACAATGAGCACAAGCAAAAGAAACACTGAGAATGGCACAGGACGGGGCAGGGTTTCATTATATTGTACATCGAGTTGCTATTAGCCAACACACACTCGCAGGCACTAAATAACAACAGGACTTGTGCTTCTAACAATATGTTGAAGTAAAACTTAAGAGAAACTCATATTAATTTAGAGCAGCGGTTCTCAAATTGAGGGTCAAGAAGCTTTTGGAGGGAAGAATGACCCTTTCACATGGGTGGTCTGATTCATGACAGTAGCAAAATTACAGCCATGAAGTAGCAATGAAAATAATTTTATGGCTGGTATGTCTCCACTACATGAGGAATAGTATGAAAGGGCCGTGGCATTAGGAAGGTTGAGAACCACTGAACTGGAGGAAGACAAAAATCTTGGTATATTAGAAGGGCAGCAAAGGAGAGGCAGCCCCCCCAAATATGGATTAGCACAGTGGATGCAACAATGATCCCAAGCAAAGAACCCCTGTGAGGATAACACAGGATGGGGCAGTGTTTCAGTATATTGTGCATAGAGTTGCTATGAGGCAAAACCCACTCGACGGAACTTAACAATCACAACAACAGTACTTGTGCATCTAAAAATATCCTGAAGTAGACCTTAAGAGATACTCCCTTTATTTTAGGGTAACAATTCTCAAGCTGTGGGTTGCAAAGCCTTTGAGGGAACAAATGAACCTTTCACATGGGTGTCCTGGTTCATAACAGTGCCAAAATTATATTTATGAATTAGCAATGAAGGCAATTTTTTATTGGAATGCCACCACTACATGAGGAATGTTATGAAAGGGTAGTAGCATTAGGAAGCTTGAACACCACTGTTGTAGATGAAGACACAAATCTTGGTACAGAAAGGCAGGAAAAGAGAGGCAGTCCCCAACACGATGGATAAGCATAGTGGCTGCAACAATGAGCCCAAACAAAGAACAGCTGTGAGGATGGCACAGGACGGGTCAGCGTTTAATTATATTGTGAACGGAGGTGTTACGATCCAAAACCCGCTTAACAACAAAACAACAGGACTTGTGCATCTAACAATATGCTGAACGAGATTTTAGGAGAAACTCATCTAAATTTAGAGCAGTGCTTCTGAACCTGTGGATCGTGACAACTATGGGGGCTCGAACGACCCTTTCACAGGAGTGGCATGATTCATAAGAGTAACTAAATTACAGTTATGAAGTAGCAATGAAAATAATTTTATCGTTTAGGGTCACCACTACATTAGGAATTGTATGAAAGGGGCGAAGCATTAGGAAGGTTGAGAACCACTGCTATTGAGGAAGACACAAATCGTGGTAGAGTAGAAGGGCAGCAAACAAGAGGAAGCTCCCAACCAGTTGTAATAGCACAGTGGCTGTAACAATGAGCCCAAGCAAAAGAACCACTGTCAGGATGGGACAGGTCAGGGCAGCATTTCCTTATATATTGTGCATAGAGTTGCTATGAGCAAGAACCTACTCGGCGGCACCAAACAACAGTAACAACAGGGCTTGTGCGTCTAACAATATGCTTAACTCCATCTTAAGAAAAACTCCTCATAGTTTAGAGCAGGGGTTCTCAACCTGTGGATCTTGACACCTCTGGGGGGCGGCGAATGACTCTTTCACAGGGGTGGCACGATTCATAAGAGTAGCAAAATTACAATTTTAAAGTAGGAACGAAAATAATTTTATGCTTGAGGCTTACCAGTACATTAGGAATTGTATGAAACGGGCGGGACATTAGAAAGTTTGAGAAGGACTGCTCTTGAGGAAGACACAAATCATGGTAGAGTAGAAGGGCAGCGAATAAGAGGCAGCACCCCGCAAATTGGAATAGCACATTGGCTGCAACAGTGAGTGCAAGCCAAAGAACCACTGTAAGGATGAGACAGGAAGAGGTAGTGTTTCCTTATATATTGTGCATAGAGTTGCTATGAGCCAAAATCTACTCGGCGGCACCTAACGACAAACACAACAGGACGTGTGCATCTAACAATATGATGAATTATCTTAAGAGAAACTCCTCATGGATTAGAGCAGGGGTTCTTAGCCTGTGGGTCGCGACCCATTTGTGGATTCAAACGAATCTTTCACAGGGGTGGCCCAATTCATAACAGAATCAAAATTACAGTTTTGAATTAGGTACGAAAATAATTTTATGGTAGGGGTATCACCACTACAGGAGGAGCTGTATTAAAGAGTAGTTGCATTAGGGATTTTAAGAACCACTGCCCTAGAAGACACAAATCTTGATACAGTAGAAAGGCAGCAAAATAGAGGCATCCCCCAACATGATGGAATAGCACAGTGGCTGCAACAATGAGCACCAGCCAAAGAACCACTGTGAGGATGGCACAGGACTGGGCTGCGTTGTATTATATTGTGTATAGAGTTGATATGAGCCAACACACACTCGAAGGCACCAAACAACAACAACAGGACTTGTGCGTCTATCAATATGCTGAAGTAGAACTTTAAGAGACACTCCTATTAGATTAGAGCAGCGGTTCTCAATGTGTCGGTCGCGACCCCTTTGGGGCAACCAAAGACGCTTTCACAGCGGTGGCCCATTCATAACAATAGCAAAATTAAGAGTTATGAAGTAAAATGAAGATAATTTTATGATTGGGCAGTCACCACTGCATGAGGAATGGTATGAAAGGATCGTGGAATTAGGAAGGTTGAGAACAACTGCCCTACAGGAAGACAGAAATCTTGGTAGAGTAGAAGGGCAGCAAATAAGAGGAAGCCACCCAAAAGTCGGATTAGCACAGTGACAGCAACATTGAGAGCAAGCAAAGAACCACTGTGAGAATGGCACAGGACAGGGCAGCATTTCATTACATAGTGCATAGAGTTTCTATGAGCCTAAACACACTCGACGGAACTTAACATCATTAACAGCAGGACACGTGCCTCTAACAATATGCTGAACTAGATCATAAGAGAAAAGCCTCTATATTTTGAGCAGCGGTTCTCAACCTGTGGGTCCTGACGCCTTTGAGGGGACAAACGACCCTTACACAGGGATGGTATTATTCATAACAGTAGCAAAATTACAGTTATGAAGTGTCAATGAAAATAATTTTAGGGTTGGTGGTCACCACTACATTTAGAACTGTATGAAAATGTCGTGATATTAGGAAGTTTCAGAACCACTGCCCTAGAGAAAGACACAAATCTTGGTACAGTAGAAGGGCAGTAATGAGAGGCAGCCCCACAAAGTTGGACTAGCACAATAGCTGCAAAAATGAACATAAGCAAAGAACAACTGAGGATGTGACAGGACATGGTCGCATTTCATTTTATTGTGCATAGAGTTTCTTTGAGTCAAAACCCACTCGACGTGACTTAACAACAACAAAAACAGGATTTGTGTTAGCACAATATGTTGGACTACATCTTAAAAGGAACAACTCTTAGTTTAGAGCAGCGGTTTTCAACTTGTGGGTCACGACCCTTTTGGGAGTCAAACGACCGTTTCACAGGGGTCGCCCTATACCTAATAGTAGCAAAATTACAGTTATGAAGTAGCAATGAATACAATTTTATCTTTGGGTGGTCACCACTATATGATGTACTGTATGAAAGGATTGTGGCATTAGGAAGGTTGAGAAGCACTTGCCCTAGAGGAAGACAGAAATCTTGGTACAGTAGAGGGGCAACAAAAGAGAGGTAGCCCCAACAAGATAGATTAGCACAGTGGTTTCAACAATGAGGGCAAGCAAATGAACCACTGTGAGGATGGCAGAGAATCCTGTAGCCTTTCATTATTGAAAGGCTATGAGTGGGCATTGAGTGGCTATGAGTCAAAACCCACTGGATAGCACCTAACAACAACAACAAAAGGACTTGTGCTCTTAACAGTATGCTGAAGACCTTAAGAGAAACTCCTATTAGTTTATAGAAGCGGTTCTCAACCTGTGGGTCACGACCTCTTTAGGGGGTCTTACGACACTTTTACAAGGGTTGCCCGATTCATAACAGTAGCCAAATTACAGTTATGAAATAGGAACAAAAATAATTTTAGGATTGGGTGTCCACCATTACATTGGGAAGTATATATATGAAAAGGTCGTGTAATTAGGAAAGTTGAGAACCACTGTCCAAGAGGAAGACACAAATGTTGGTACAGTAGAAGGGCAGCAAAAGAGAGGCAGCCCCTACAAGATGGAATAGCACAGTGGCTGCAACAATGAGCGCAATTAAAGAACCACAGTGAGGATTGCACAGGACAGGGAAGAGTCTCATTATATTGTGCAGACTGTTGCAATGAGCTGAAACCCACTCGAAGGCACCTAAAATTATTAGCAGGATTTTTGCGTCTAACAAAGTACTAAACTATATATTTAGAGAAACTCCTCTTAGTTTAGAGCAGGGGTTTTCAACCTGTAGGTCGCAACACTTTTGAGGGGACGAATGTCCTTTTCACAGGGTGGACCAGTTCATAACAGTATCTAAAATAGAGTTATGAAGTAACAATGAAAACAATTTTATGTTTGGGGGATCACCACTACATGAGGAACGGTAAGAAATGAATGTAGCATTAGGAAAGTTGAGAACCCCTGCCCTAGAGGAAGACATAAATTGGTACATGATTAGGGCAGCAAACGAGACGCAACCCCCAAAGTTTGGTTTAGCACCATGGTTGCAACAAAGAGCGCATGCAAAACAACCACTGTGAGGTGGGCACAGGATGGGGCTGTGTTTCATTATATTGTGCATAGAGTTGCTATGAGCCAACACACACTCGAAGGCACCAAACAACAACAACAGGACTTGTGCTTCTAACAATATGCTGAAGTAGACCATAAGAGAAACTCCAATTAGTTTAGAGCAGAGGTTCTCAAACTGTGGGTCAAATGCCTTTGGGGGGACAAATGACCCTTTCAAGGGGGTGCCACGAGTAATAACAGTAGCAAACCTGCAGTTATGAAGTGTCAAAGAAAATAATTTTATGGTTGGGGTGTCACCACTACATTTGGAATTGTATGAAAGGGTCGTGGCAATAGGAAGTTTGAGAACTACTGCCCTAGAGGTAGACACAAATTTTGGTACAGTAGAAGGGCAGCAAAGAGAGGCAGCCCCCCAAACTTTAGATTAGCACAGAGGTTGCAACAATGATATCAAGCAAAAGAACCACTGTGAGGATGGCACAGGACGGGGCCGCGTTATATAACATAGTGCATACAGTCGTTATGAGCCAACACACACTCAAAGGCACCAAACAACAACAACAGGACTTGTGCGTCTAACAATATGCTGAAGTAGAACTTAAGAGACACTCCTATTAGATTAGAGGAGCGGTTCTCAAACTGTGGGTCGCGACACCTATGGGGAGACTAAGGACCCTTTCAGATGGGTGTCCTGATTCATAACAGTAGCAACATTTCAGTTATGGAGTAGCAATGAAAATAAGTTTATGGATGGGATGTCCCCACAACATGAGGAAAGGTTTGAAAGGATAGTGGCATTAGGGTGTTTAAGAACCTCTGCTCTAGATGAAGACACATATCATGGTATAGACAGGCAGGAAAAGAGAGGCATTCCCCAACAAGATGGATTAGCATAGTGGCTTCAACAATGAGCCCAAGCAAAGAACCACTGTGAGGATGGCACTGGACGGGAAAGCATTTCATTATATTGTGCTACAAGCTATAAGTCAAAACACACTCGATGGAACTTAACAACATTAACAACAGGACTTGTGCATCTAACAATATGCTGAACTAGATCTTAAGAGAAACGCCTCTTAATTTTGAGCAGTGGTTCTCAATCTGTGGGTCGCGACGCCTTTGGGGGAACAAACAACCTTTTCACAGGGATGTCACTATTCATAACAGTAGCAAAATTACAGTCATGAAGTGTCAACAAAAATAATTTTAGGGTTGGTGGTCACCAGTACATTTGAAACTGTTTGAAACTGTCATGGTATTAGGAAGTTTCAGAACCACTGCCCTAGAGGAAGAAACAAATCTTGGTACAGGAGAGGGGCATCAAATGAGAGGCAGCCCCCCAAAATTGGATTAGCATAGTAGCTGCAAAAATGAGCATAAGCAAAGAAACACTGTGAGGATGTGATAGGACATGGTCGCATTTCCTTTTATTGTGCATAGAGTTGCTATGAGTCAAAACCCACTCGACGACACCTAGCAACAACAAAAAGAGGACTTGTGTTTCCCACAACATGCTTCAGTAGAGCTTAAGACAAACTCCTATTTGCTTAGAGCAGCAGTTTTCAACCTGTGGTTCGTGACCCCTTTTGGGGGACAAAGGACACTTTCACACTGGTGGTGCCCTCATAACTGTAGCAAAATTAGAGTTATGAAGTACAATGAAAAAAATTTATGAATAGGTGGTCACCGCTACATGATGAACAGTATGAAAGGGTCGTGGCATTAGGAAGGTTGAGAACCACTGCTCTGGAGGAACACAGAAATCTTGGTATATTAGAAGGGCAGCAAAGGAGAGGCAGCCCCCAAAATATGGATTATCACAATGGCTGCAACCATGAGTGCAAACGAAGGACCACTGTGACAATGTCACAGGACGGGACAGCATTTCGTTATATTGTGCATAGAGTTGCTATGAGCTGAATCCCACCCAATAGCACCTAACAACAATAACTACAGGACTTGTGCTTCTAACAATATGGTGAAGTAAACCCTAAGAGAAACTCCTTTCAGTTTAGTGCAGCTGTTCTCCACCTGTGGGCCCGACCTCTTTGGGGGGTCGAATGACCCTTTCACAGGGGTGGCATGATTAACAACTCTAGCAAAATTACAGGTGCGAAGTAGCAATGAAAATAATTTTATAATTGGGGGGTCACCAATACATGAGTAACTGTATGAAAGGATCGTGACATTAGGAAATTTGAGAACCACTGCTGTAGAGGAAGACACAAATCTTGTTACTGTTGACGGAAAGCAAGGGAGAAGGAGTCCCACAAAAGTTGGATTACCACAGTGGCTGCAACAATGAGCCCAAGCAAAAGAACCACTGTGAGGATGGCACAGGACGGGGAACTGTTTCATTATATTGTGCATAGAGTTCCTATGAGCTAAAAGACACTCGAAGGCACCAAACATCAATAACAGGACTTGTGCTTCTAACAATATGCTGAAGTAGACCTTAAGGGAAACTCCTATTACTTTAGAACAGTGGTTCTCAACCTGTGGGTCGTGACACATGTGAGGGGTTCGAACGACCCTTTCACAGGGGTGGCATGATTCATAAGAGTAGCAAAATTAGAGTTGTGAAATTGAAAGGCAACTAATTTCATGATTGGGGGTCCACAACTACATTGGAAGACATAAGAAAGGGACCAAATTAGGAAAGTTGAGAAACACTGTCCTAGATGAAGACACAAATATTGCTACAGTACAAGGGCAGCAAAGAGAGGCAGCACTTACAAGATTGATTAGCACAGTGGGTGCAACACGGAGCACAAGCAAACAACCACAGTGAGTAGGGCACAGGACAGGGCAGCGTTTCATTACATTGTGCTCACAGATGCTATGAGCCGAAACTCACTCTATGGTACCTGAAAACAATAACAAGGCTTTCACATCTAACAATGTGCTGAACTATATCTTAAGAGAAATTTCTCTTAGTTTAGAGCAATGGTTCTCAACCTGTGGGTCGCAAACCCTTTTGGCGGTCGAACGACCCTTTCACAGGTGTTGCCCTATTCATAACAGTTGCAAAATTACAGTTATTAAGTAACAATGAATATATTTCTTGTTTAGTGGTCACCATGACATAAAGAACGGTATGAAAGGGTGGTACCATTAGGAAGGTTCAGAAGCACTGCCCCTGAGGAAGACAGAAATATTTTTAGAGTAGAAAGACAGCGAACGAGAGGCAGCCCCAATAAAGATGGTTTAGCACAGTGGCTGCAACAATGAGTGCAAGAAAATGAACCACTGTGAGGATGGTAGAGGAGGGGCAGCCTTTCATTATATTGGGCATAGAGTTGTTATGAGTCAAAACCCAGTCAACAGAACCTAACAATGGCAAAAACAGGATTGTGCTTCTAACAATATGCTGAAGAAGACATTAGGAGAATCTCCTATTAGTTTAGAGCAGCGGTTCTCAACGTATGTGTCGTGACCTCTTTGGGGGTGTCGACTGACCCTTTCACAGGGGTGGCCCTATTCATAACAGTAGCAAAACTACAGTTATGAAGTAGCAATGAAAACAATTTTATTGTTGGGTGGTCACCACTGCAGGAGGAACTGTATGAAAGGGTTGTTGCATAAGGAAAGTTGAGAATCACTGGCTTAGAGGAAGACACAAATCTTGGTTCAAAATAAGGGCAGCAAAAGAGAGGCAGCCCACAACAAAATGGAATATTACAGTGGCTGAAATAATGAGTTCAAGCAAAGAACCACTGTGAGGATGGCACAGGACAGGGCAGCATTTCATTATATTGTGTATTAGAGTTGTTATGAGTCAAAACCCACTGGACCAAATCTAAGAACAATAAAAACAGGACTTATGCGTCTAATAATATGTTGAACTGTATCTTAACAGAATCTCCCCTTAGTTTAGAGCAGCGTTTCTCAACCTGTGGTTCGCGACCTCTGTGGGGCGGTGGAATGACCCATTCACACGGATGGCCTGATTCATAACAGTAGCAAAAACCAAAGTTATGAAAGAGCAACGAAAATAATTTTATGGTCAGGCGGTAACCACTACATGAGGAACTGTATGAAAGGGTCGTGGCATTAAGAAGGTTGAGAACCACTGCCCTAAAGGAAGACAGAAATCTTGGTACAGTAGAAGGATAGCAAAAAAGAGACAACCCCAACAAGATGGAATATCACCGTGGCTTCAACCATCAGAGCCAGCAAATGAACCACTGTGAGGATATCAGAGAAGGGCGTAGGCTTTCATTATATTGGGCATAGAGTTCCTTTGAGTCAAAACCCACTGGACAGCACCTAACAACAACAACAAAAGGACTTGTGCTTTTAACAACATGCTGAAGAAGACCTTAAGAGAAACTCTTATTAGTTTATAGATGTGATTCTCCAACTATGGGTCACGACCCCTTTAATGGGTCGAACAACACTTTCACAGGGGGGACCCAATTCATAACTGTAGCAAAATTACAGTTATGAAATAGCAACGAAAATAATTTTATGATCGGGGGTTCACCATTACACTGGGAAGTATATGAAAGGGTCATGGAATTATCAAGGTTGAAAACCACTGTCCTAGAGGAAGACACAAATATTGTTAGAGTAGAAAGGCAGAAAAAGAGAGGCAGCCCCAACAAGATGAAATAGCACAGTGGCTGCAACAATGGGAGCAAGCAAAGAATGACAGTGAGAATTACACAGTCCGGGGCAGCGTTTCATTACATTGTGCACAGTGTTGCAATGAGCTGAAACCCACTCGGTGGCACCTAAAAGTATCAAAAGCATTTGTGCATCTAACAAAGTGCTGAACTATATCTTTAGAAAAACGCTCCTTAGTTTAGAGCTGAGGTTCTCAACCTGGGTGTTGCGACCCCTTTGGGCGGATGAATAACCCTTTCAGAGGGGTGGCACAATTCATAACAGTAGCAAAATTACAGTTATGAAGTGTCAACGGAAATAATTTCATGGTTGGGGATCACCACAACATTTGGAACTGTATGAAAGGGTCAAAGGGTCGTGACATTAGGAAGTTTGAGAGCCACTACCCTAGAGGAAGACACAAATCTTGGTACAGAAGGGCAGGACAAGAGAGGGAGTCCCCAACAAAGATGGACTAGCATAGTGGCTGTAACAATGAACCCAAACAAAGAATCACTGTGAGGATGGCACAGGAAGGGTCAGTGTTACATTACATTGTGCATAGAGTTGCTATGAGGCAAAACCCACTCGATAGAACTTAACAATCACAGCAACAGTACTTGTGGGTCTAACAATATGCTGAACTAGATTTTATGAGAAACTCTTCTAAATTTAGAGCAGCAATTCTCAACCTATAGATCGTGACCCATTTAGGGGGTCAAACGACCCTTTCACAGGGGTGGAACAAATCATAAGAGTAGCAAACTTGCAGTTATGAAGTAGCAACAAAAATAATTTTATGGTTGGAGGGTCACCACTACATTAGGTATTGTACGACAGGGGTGTGGAATTAGGAAGGTTGAGTACCACTGCCCTAGAGGGAGACACAAATCTTGGTACAGTAGAAGGGCAGGAAAAAAGATCTAATATCACAGTGGCTGCAACAATCAGAGCAAGCAGAAGAACCACTGTGATGATGGTACGAGACCGGACAGCATTTCATTATATTGTGCATAGGGTGGCTATGAGTCAAAACACACTCAATAATGGTTAACAAAAATAAAACGAGGACTTGTGCGTCTAACAATATGCTGAACTGTATCTTAAGATAACCTATTAGTTCAGAGCAGCGGTTCTCCAACTGTGGGTCGTGACTACTTTGGGGGTGGAATGACCATTTCACAGTCGTGATCTGATTCATAACTGTAGCAAAATTATAGTTATGAAAAACAACAAAAATAATTTTATGGTTGCAGTGTCACCACTAAAAAAGGAACTGTATTAAAGGGTCGTGGCATTAGGAAGGTTGAGAACCACTGCCCTAGAGGAAGACAGAAATCTTGGTTGAGGAGAAGGGAAGCAAACCAGAGGCAGCCACCAAAAAGATGGATTAGCACAGTGGCTGCACCCATGAGCGCAAGCAAAGAACCGCTGTGACGATGGCACAGCACGGGGCAGCATTTCATTATATTCTGCATAGAGTTGTTGTGAGCCGAAACCCACACGATGGCAGCTAACAACAATAACTACTAGACTTGTGCTTCTAACAATATGGTGAATTAGACCTTCAGAAAAACTCCTCTTAGTTTAGAGCAGCGGTTCTCAACCTGTGCGTCGCGACCATTTTGGGGGGTGGAATGGCCCTTTCACAGGGGTGGTTCAATTCATAACTATAGCAAAATTACATGTACAAAGTATCAATGGAAATAATTTTATAATTGGGGGGTCACCACAACATGAGGAACTGTATGAAAGGGTCGTGGCATTAGGAAATTTGAGAACCACTGCCATAGATGAAGACACAAATCCTGGTACTGTAGAGGGGCAGCAAAAGAGAGGCAGTCCCCTAAAATTTGGAATAGCACAGTAGCTGCAACAATGAACACAAGCAAAACAACCACTGTGAGGATGGCACAATATGGGACATTTTTCATTATATTGTGCATAGATTTTCTATGAGCCAAAACACACTCAAAGGCACCAAACATCAACAACATGACTTGTGCTTCTAACAATATGCTGAAGTAGACCTTAAGAGAAACACCTATTGATTTAGAGCAGCGGTTCTCAAACTGTGGGTTACTACGCCTTTGGGGAGATGAACAAACATTTCACATGGGTGTCCTGGCTCATAACAGTAGCAAAATTACATTTATGAAAAAGGAAAGAAAGTAATTTTTTGGTTGGAATGTCACCACTACATGGGGAATGGTTTGAAAAGGTAGTAGCATTAGGAAGTTTGAGAACCACTGCTCTAAATAAAGACACAAATCTTGGTACAGAAGGGCAGGAAAAGAGAGGCAGTCCCTGAGTTAGTTAATTGTGCCAGCCTGGCCGATAATCACATGTGGGGCTGGTTGAAAGGCGGAGGGATAAATGGGTGGTGAAGCCTCGCCTTTCT
>NW_022106084.1:11602846-11612405 GCF_000313985.2 Echinops telfairi | reverse complement strand
GGTTAATGTTGGACTTGTGGGCTTTGGCAGCATTGGGTTGGGATGTTTTCGTGATGCACATTTTCTTTGCATAAAACTCTCTCTTATACGTGAGTTGCTGTGGATTTGTTTCTCCAAAGTACCTAGACTAATACAGTCCCCAACAAGATGGATTAGCATAGTGGCTGCAACAATGAGCCCAAACAAAAGACGACTGTGAGGATGGCACAGGACCGGGCTGCGTTTCATTATATTGTGAACAGAGTTGCCATGAGCCAAAACACACTCGATGCAGCTTTGCAACAATAACAACAGGACTTGTGCGTCTAACAATATGCTGAACTAGATTTTCATGGAAACTCCTCTAAATTTAGAGCAGCGGTTCTCAACGAGTGGGTCGTGACACCTGTGGGGAGTCAAACGACCCTTTTACAGGGGTGGCACGATTCATAAGAGTAGCAAAATTATGGCTCTGAAGTAGCAAAAATAATTTTATGGTTGGGGTGCCACCACTACAAGAGGAACTGTATTAAAGGGTCGTGGCATTAGGAAGGTTGAGAACCACCTCCCTAGAGGAAGTCACAAATCTTGGTACTGTAGAATGGCAGGAAAAAAAGAGGCAACCCACAACAAGGTGGAATAGCACATTGACTGCAACAATCAGAGCAAGCAGAAGAACCACTGCGTGGATGTCACTACGGAGCACCATTGCAATATATTGTACACTGAGTTGCCATGAGTTGAAAGCCACTCGACGGCAACTAACAACAACAGCAACAGGATTTGAGCTTCTGACAATATACTGATGTAGATCTTAAGAGAAACTCCGCTTAGTTTAGAACAGGGTTCTCAGCCTGTGGTTCGCGACCTCTTTCCTGAGGGGTTGAACAACACTTACACAGGGGTGGCCCGATTCATAACAGTAGCAAAATTACAGTTATGAAAAAGCAACGAAAATAATTTTATGATTGAGGGTCCACCACGATATTGGGTACTATATGAAAGGGTTGTGGAATTAGGAAAATTCAGAACAACTCTCCTAGAGGAAGACACACATATTGGTACAGTAGAAGGGCATCAAAAGAGAGGCACCCCCTACAAGATGGATTAGCACAGTGGCTACAATGAGCTCAAGCAAAGAACCACTGTGAGGGTGGCACAAGACGGTGCAGTGTTTCATTATATTGTGCACAGAGTTGCAATGAGCTGAAACCCACTGGATGGCACCTCAAAACAATAACAACAGGACTTGTGTGTCCAATAAAGTGTTAAACTATATATTTTGAGAAACTCCTCTTAGTTTAGAGCAGCGTTTCATAATCTGTGGGTATCGACCCCTTTGGGGGCTGGAATGACGTTTTCACAGAGGTGGCCGAATTCATGACAGTAGCAAGATTATACTTCAAAGTAGCAATGAAAATAATTTTGTGATTGGGGTGTCACCACCACATGAGGAACAGTATGAAAGGGCCGTGGCATTAGGAAGTTTGAGAACCACTGCCCTAGAGGAAGACAGAAATCTTGGTAGAGTAGAAGGGCAGCAAATGAGAGACAGCCCCCAAAAAGATAGTTTAGCACACTGGCTGCAACAATAAGTGCAAGCAAAGAACCACTGTGAGGATGGCACAGGACGGGGCAGTGTTTCATTATACTATGCATAGACTTGCTGTGAGCCAAAATCCACACGATGGCACCTAACAACAATAACAACAGGATTTGTGCATCTAACATATGCTGAACAATATATTAAGAGAATCTCCTCTTAGTTTAGAGCAGCGGCTCTCAACCTGTGGGTCGTGACCACTTGGTGGGTTTGAACGACCCGTTCACAAGGAAGACCCCATTCATAACAGTAGCAAAATTACAGTTATGAAATAGCAACAAAAATAATTGTATGATTGGGGGTCCACCATTACATTCAGAAGTATATGAAAGGGTCTTTGAATTAGGAAGGTTGAGAACCACTGTCCTAGAGGAAGACACAAATGTTGATACAGTAGAAGGGCAGCAAAAGAGAGGCAGCCCTACAAAATGGGATAGCACAGTAGCTGAAGCAATAAGCGTAAGCAAAGAACCAGTGTGAGGATGTGACAGGACAGGGTCGCATTTCATTATATTGTGCATAGAGTTGCTATGAGTCAAAAACCACTCGACGGAACCTAACAACAAAAACATGACTTCTATTTCTCACAATATTCTGAAATGCATTTTAAAAGAAACAACTCTTAGTTTAGAACAGCGGTTTTCAACCTGAGTCATGACTCTTTTGGGGGTTCAAAAGACCCTCTCATGGGGGTCACCCTATACACAACAGTAGCAAAATTAGAATTATAAATATACAATGAAAATAATTTTATGATGGGTGTTCACTACTACGTGAGGAACGGTATGAAAGGGTCGTGGCATTAGGAAAACCGAGAACCACTGCCCTAGAGGAAGACACAAATCTTGGTACATGTTAGGGCAGCAAATGAGAGGCAGCCCCCCAAAAGTTAGATTAGCACAGTGGTTGCAACGATGAGTGCAGGCAAAAGAACCTTGGTGAGGAAGGCACAGGACGGGACAGCGTTTCATTATATTGTGCATAGTGTTGCTATGAGCCAACGCACACTCAAAGGCACCAAACAACAACAGGACTTGTGCTTCTAATATTATGCTGAAGTAGACATTAAGAGAAACTCCTATTAGTTTATAGCAGCGGATCTCAAACTGTGGGCCACGACGCCTTTGGGGGGTTGACCGACCCTTCACAAATGTGTCACGATTCGTAACAGTAGCAAAATTAGTTTTGAAGTGTCAAGGAAACTAATTTTATGGTTGGGGATCACCACTACATTTGAAACTCTATGAAAGGGTCGTGGCATTAGGAAGTTTGAGAAACACTGTCCTAAAGAAAGACACAAATCTTGGTACAGTAGAAGGGCAGCAAAGAGAGACAGCCCCCCAAAATATGGATTAGCACAGTAGCTGCAACAATGAGCATAAGCAAAGAACCACTTTGACGATATGACAGGACAGGGTTGTGTTTCATTTAACTGTGCATAGAGTTGCTATGAGTCAAAAACCACCTCATGGCACCTAACAACAACAACAAAAACGAGACTTGTGCTTCTCACAATATGCTGAACTACTTATTAAAAGAAATACCCCATGAGGTAGAGCAGCGGTTGTCAACCTGTGTGTCGCGACCCCTTTTGGGGGATGAATGAACCTTTTACAGGGGTGGCCCAATTCATAACAGTAGCAAAATTACTCTTTTAAAATAGCAATGAAAATAATTTTATGATTTTGGGGGTCACCACTACATGAGGAAAGTTATGAAAGGGTCGTGGCAAAAGGAAGGTCGAGAACAACTGACCTAGAAGAAGACAGAAATCTTGGTAGAGTAGAAGGGCAGCAAAAGTGAGGCAGCCCCCCAAAAAGATGGATTAACACAGTGGCTGCAACAATTAATGCAAGCAAAGAACCACTGTGAGGATGGCCTAGAACGGGGCGGCATTTCATTAAATTTTACAGAGAGTTGCTATGAGCCAAAACCCACTCAACGGCACCTAACAACAATAACAACAGGACTTGTGCAGCTAACAATATGCTGAACTATATCTTAAGAGAATCTCTTCTTTGTTCAGAGCAGTGGGTCGTAACCACTTTGGGGGTTTGAACGACCCTTTCACAGGGGTGATCTGATTCACAACAGTAGCAAAATTAGAGTTATGAAATAGCAATGGAAATAATTTTATGGTTGAGGGGAAATCACTACATGAGGAACTGTATCAAAGGGTCGTGGCATAAGGAAGGTTGAGAACCACTGTCCTAGAGGAAGACAGAAATCTTGGTAGAGTAGAAATGCAGCAAACGAGACACAGCTCCAAAAAAGATGGATTAGCACAGTGGCTACAACCATGAGCACAAGCAAAGAACCACTATGAGGATGGCCTAGGATGGGGCAGCATTTCATTATATTTTGTATAGAGTTGCTATGAGCCAAAACCCACCAGATTGCACCTAACAACAATAACTATAGGAATTGTGCTTCTAACAATATGATGAAGGAGATCTTAAGAGAAACTCCTCTTAGTTTAGAGCAGGGTTCTCAAATTGTGGTTCATGACCTCTTTCCTGGGGGTGCTCAAACGACGCTTACACAGGGGTGGCCCGATTCATAACAGCAAAATTACAGTTATGAAATAGCAAGGAAAATAATTTTATAATTGAGGGTCCACCACGATATTGGGGCCTATAAGAAAGGGTTGCGGAATTAAGAAAATTCAGAACCACTCTCCTGGAGGAAAACACAAGTATTGGTACAGTAGAAGGGCATCAAAAGAGAAGCAGCCCCTATAAGATGGATTAGCACAGTAGCTGCAACAATGAGCACAAGGAAAGAACCACTGTGAGGGTGGCACAGAATGGGGCAGCATTTCCTTATATTTTGCATAGAGTTGCTATGAGCAGAAAACCACTCGATGGCACCTAAAAATAATAAAACAGGACGTATGAGTCTAACAATATGCTGAACTATACTTTAAGAGAATCTTCTCTTAGTTTAGAGAAGCGGTTCTCAACCTGTGGGTCGTGACCACTTTGTGGGGTCGAATGACCCTTTCAAACAGGTGACTCTATTCATAACATTAGCAAAATTGCAGTTATGAAATAGCAACGAAAACAATTTTATTGTTGGGGGGCAACACTACATGAGGAAATGTATGAAAGGGTTGTGGCATTAGGAAGGCTCAGAACTAATGCACTAGAGGGAGATACAAATCTTGATACAGTAGAAGGGGAACAAAATAGTGTCAGCCCCCAACAAGATGGAATACCCCAGTGGCTGCAACCATAAGTGCAAGCCAAAGACCCACTCTGAGGATGAAGCAGGATAGTGCATCGTGTCATTACATAGTGCACAGAGTTTCTATGAGCCGAAAACCACTCAGCAGGTGCTAAAACCAATAAAACAGGACTTGTGCATCTAACAATGTGCTGAACTATATCTTTAAAGAAATCCCTTAGTTTAGAGCAGTGGTTCTCAACGTGTGTGTCGTGACCCCTTTGGGGCACGAATGCCCCTTTCACAGGGGTGACCCAATTCATAACAGTAGCAAAATTACAGTTATAAAGTAGCAATGAAAATAAATGTATGATTTGGTGGTCACCTCTACATGAGGAACGGAATCAAAGGGTCGTGTCATGAGGAAGGTTGAGAACCACTGCCCTAAAGGAAGACAGAAATCTTGGTAGAGTAGAAGGGCAACAACGAGAGGCAGCACCCAAAAAATGGATTATCACATTAGCTGCAACAATGAGCGCAAGCAAAGAACCACTGTGAAGATGGCGCAGGACAGGGAAGCATTTCAAAAGCCACTCAATGGAACCTAACAATTACCACAGGAATTGTGCTTACAACAATATGCTGAACTACATCAGAAAAGAAAAACCTTAGTTTGGAGCATCGGTTTGCAACCTGTTGGTTGCTAGCCCTTTGGGGGGTGGAATAACTCTTTCACAGGAGTCTCCGTATTCATAACAGTTGCAAAATAACAGTTATGAAATAGCAATGACTATATTTATTGTTGCGTGGTCACCACTACATAAAGAACTATATGAAAAGGTCGTGGCATTTGGAAGGTTGAGAACCACTGCCCTAGAGGAAGACAGAAATCTTGGTATAGTAGAAGGGCAGCAAACGAGAGGCAGCCCCTACAAGATGGATTAGCACAGTGGCTGCAACAATGAGTGCAAGCAAATGAACCACTGTGAGGATGGCAGAGGAGGGGCACAGGATTGTGCTTCTAACAATGTGCTGAATAAGATATTAAGAGAAACTATTAGTTTAGAGCGGCGGTTCACAATGTATAGGTCGCGACCTCTTTGGGGGGTCGAAAGACCCTTTCACAGGGGTGGCCCGATTCATAACAGTAGCAAAATTACAGTTATGAAGTAGCATTGAAAATAAATGATTGAGCGGTCACCACTACAGGAGGAACTGTATTGAAAGGGTCGTGACATTAGGAAAGTTGAGAAACACTGCCCTAGAGGAAGACATAAATCTTGATTCAACATAAGGGCAGCAAAAGAGAGGCAGTCCCCAACAAGATGGAATATTACAGTGGCTACAATAACGAGCTTAAGCAAGGAACCTCTGTGAGGATGGCACAGGACAGGGCAGCATTTCATTATATTGTGCATAGAGCTGCTATGAGTCGAAACCCACTTGAAGGCACCTAAGACCAATAACAACAGGACTGTGCTTCTAACAATATACTGAACTACATCTTAAGAGAATCTCCTTTTAGAGCAGTGGTTTTCAACCTGTGAGTCGCGACCCCTTTTGGGGGTGGAACGACCCTTTCACAGTGGTTGCCCTATTCATAATAATTGCAAAATCACAGATATGAAGTAGCAATGAATATATTTTTCGTTGGGTGGTCACCAGTACATGAGGAACTGTATGAAAGGGTCGTGGCATTAGGAAGGTTGAGAACCACTAAACTAGAGGAAGACAGAAATCTTGGTACAGTAGGAGGGCATCAAAAGAGAGGCAACCCCAACAAGATGGATTAGCACAGTGGCTTCAACAACGAGTGCAAGCAAATGAACCACTGTGAGGATGGCAGAGGAGCGGAAGCCCTTCATTATATTGGGCATAGAGTTGCTATGAGTCTAAACCCACTCGACAACAACTAACTGACGAGAGAATTCTGCATCTAAAAACATGCTGAAGAAGACATTCAGAAAAACTCCTATTAGTTTAGAGCAGTAGTTCTCAACGTATGGGTCGCAAACTCTTTGGGGGGTTGAAAGACCCTTTCACAGGGGTGGCCTGATTCATAACAGTAGCAAAATTACAGTTATGAAGTAGTAATGAAAATAAGTTTATGCTATGAGCCAAAACACACTCTACGGCACCTAAAAACAATAAAAACAAGACTTGTGCATCTAACAATGTGCTGAACTATATCTTAAGAGAAACTTCTCTTAGCTTGGAGCAAGGTTCTCAACCTGTGTGTCGCGACCCATTTGGTGGGATGAATGACCTTTTCGCACGGCTGGCCCAATTCATAACAGTAGCAAAATTACAGTTATGAAATAGCAATGAAAATAATTTTATGATTGGAGGGCCACCTCTACATGAGGAATGATATCAAAGGGTCATGGCATTAGGAAGGTTGAGAACCACTGCCCTAGAGGAGGACAAAAAGGTTGCCACAGTAGAATGGCAGAAAAAGAAAAGCAGCCTCTGTAAGATGGATTAGCACAGTGGCTGCAAGAGTGAGCGCAAGAAAATGAAGCACTGTGAGGATGGCAAAGGAAGGGCAGCCTTTCATTATATTGGGCATAGAGTTGCTATGCATCAAAACCCATTCAACAACACCTAACAATGAGAACAACAGGATTGTGCTTCTAACAGTAAGCTGAAGAAAACATTAACTAGGAGAAACCCATTAGTTTAGAGCAGCAGTTCTCAATGTATGGGTCGCGCCATTTTTGGGGTGTCGAATGACCCTTTCACACGGGTGGCCCGATTCATAACAGTAGCAAAATTACAGTTATGAAATAGAAACGAAAATAATTTCATGATTGGGGGTCCACCACTACATTGGGAACAGTATGAAAGGGACATGGATTTAGGAACGTTGAGAAACACAGTCCTAGAGGAAGACACAAATCCTGATACAGTAAAAGGGCAGCAAAAGAGACAGCCCCTTTAAGACTGATTTGCACAGTGTATGTGACAATGAGCACAAGCAAAGGACCACAGTGAGTTGGGCACACACAGGGCAGCGTTTCATTACATTGTGCTCAGAGTTGCTATGAGCCGAAACTCACTCTGCAACACCTAAAAACAATAGCAAGGCTTGTGCATCTAACAATGTGCTGACCCATATCTTAAGAGAACCTCCTCTTAGCTTAGAGCAGCAGTTCTCAACCTGTGGGTCACTACCCCTTTGGTGGGACAAATGAACTTTTCACAAGGGTGGCCCAATTCATAGCAGTAGCAAAATTACAGTTGTGAAGTAGCAATGAAAATAATTTTATGATTGGGGGGGTCACCTCTACATGAGAAATGGTATGAAAGGGTCATGGCATTAGGAAGGTTGAGAACCACTGTCCTAGAGGAAGGCAAAAATCTTGGTACAGTGGAAGGAAAGGAAGGAGAGGCAGCTCCCCAAAAAGATGGATTAGCACAGTAGCTGCAACAATGAGCATAAGTGAAGAACAACGGTGACATGTGATAGGACGGGGTCGCGTTTCACTATATTGTGCATAGAGTTCCTATAGGTCAAAAACCACATGAGGGCACCTACTAACAACAACAAAAAGAGGACGGTGCTTCTCAAAATATGCTGAAATACATCTTAAAAGAAACACTTCTTAGTTTAGAGCAGCGGTTCTCAACCTGTGGGTCTCAACCCCTTTTAGGAGTCGAACAGCCCTTTCAGAGGGGTCACCTTATTCATAACAGTAGCAAAATTACAGTTATGAAGTAGCAACGAATATACTATTATCGTTGGGTGGTCACCACTAAATGATTAACTGTATGAAATGGTCGTAGAATTAGGAAGGTTGAGAACCACTGCCCTAGAGGAAGACAAAAATCTTGGTACAGTAGAAGGGCAGCAAAAGAGAAGCAGCCCCACAAGATGGATTAGCCCAGTGGCTGCAACAATGAACGCAAGCAAAGAACCACGGTGAGGATGACACAGGAGGGTGCAGCATTTTATTATATTGTGCACAGAGTTGCTATGAGCTGAAACCTGCTAGATGGCACCTAAAAACAGTAACAACAGGACTTGTGTGTCTAACAATATGCTGAACTATATCTGAAGAGAATCTCCTCATAGTTTATTGCAGTGGTTTTCAACTTTTGAGTCGTGATCCCTTTGTGGGGTTGAACGACCCTTTCACAGGGTTGGCCCCATTCATAACATTAGAAAATTAAAGTTATGAAGTAGCAACGAAAATAATTTCATGGTTGGGTGTTCATCATAACATCAGGAACTTCTTTAAATTTCTGAGGTATTAGGAAGGTTGAGAACCACTGTCTTGGAGCATAGTAAATTCTGATAAAATACTACATATTTTTAACACATATGGGAGCAGTAGGAAAATAAAGGAATTTGGGAGGGGACAGTAGTATAAAATTCTTATCAGTCAGAGTTGCTCTACATCATAGAGTAGCTAAGACAATTCGAAGAATATACGAATCAAAGAGCTTACCAGTAAATTCTAAAGGACAGGTGGCAGCAGCTTTTTGCTCTTGTTAGCCCCTTAGGACCTCCCTATCTTTTGTTGGTTTCCTTAACTCATCCAAACCACTGTAAATACTCTTTTCATTAAATTCTCTTTAATTAAACCTGCATGTTTTGTTTTCTGCTGGACCCCTGACAGATATAATTTCATTTTCTTGATTGCAACGCATCACTCTAGCATACAGAAATCTTTTCAAGAGTTTTTTTGTCTGGTTTTCATCCATAATAGCATTTCCTTCCAGATTTGTTTGTCCTTGAAACATGATCAATATTGCTTTCCCCTCCAATGAAACCCAAGTTCTGCACTGCCTGAATGCCTATGAAGTTCA
>NW_022106084.1:11599716-11602555 GCF_000313985.2 Echinops telfairi | reverse complement strand
CCCCCCCCAAGTCATCAATACTAGCCAACATTACACGCCCTCTTTTCAGAAAAAAAATGTACTCATGGCCCCCAGGCAATGAAAGGTTTTTGAACTATAGCCCACCATCCAGGATAAAATGTGGATATCTCCTTTATAGACCCCTGGATCATTCTGTGCCCAGCAGGTGGGTGGTATCGCCCACTTTGGGAAACAAGACTCTAGGTAAATCAGGTGTGCTTTCACTCTCTCTGCAAGAATTTCAGTTGAGGAGCAAGATCTGTCTTGGAAGAAGTGCATCCAGAATGCTCCGTAGAGGCAAGGATGGCTAGACTTCGTCTCACTTACTTGGGCATCAGGAGAGACATCATAGAGAAGGCCATCATGCTTGGTAAAGGGGCACCAAAAAGAAGAAGGCCCTTACCAAGATGGATGGACAGAGTTTCTGCAACAATGGGCTAAAACATAACAATTGTGAAGATGGCACAGGACCAGGCAGTGTTTCTTTCAGTTGTACATAGAGTCGCTACAAGTTGACACCAACTTGACAGCATCTAACAAAACTAGATGTGGAGAAAGCTTGGCCTGGTCTGTGCACAGTGACTCCCCAGTGGTCCCTCAACACTTTTTGTTTGTTTGCATGGGCCAGGTGCTCTCACAAACCACCTCAATAGACCACCTAATTTTTTTTCTTTCTTCGCAAGTACCATGCTCAAATTTAAAATGACCATTTGACACTGAGTTGGTTTTGACTCATGGCGATTCATAGGGTTTTCAATGGGCATAACCATTCAAAAACAGATGACCAGGATTTTCTTCCGAGGTACTGCTTGGGTGTACTTGCACCTCCAAGGTTTCTTTTAATGGCCAAGTGTCTTAACCATTTGTACCATCTAGGGATGACTTACAGCTTTATATATCCTTAAAATTTACATCTCTCCTCTCTTTGTAAACCATGACAATTGTTCTGTTTCAGTAAGTTTACCTGCTTTAAATATAGGAATGACATAAAATTTTACTACCTCACAGAAAATACCAGAGGCTTATTGCTCTCATTTACTAGTGGTGTGGGTGATTGCATATTGGGCTGCTAATTCCAATGTCAATAGTTCAAAACCACCAGCAACTCTGAGGGAGAAAGATGACGCTTTCCACTCCTATAAAGTTACAATCTCGAATACCCACAGGAGCAGTTCGACCATGTCCCATAAGGTAGAACTCTAGGTCATGGTGAGTCAGAGTGTACTTGAAGGCAGTGAGTTTGGTTTGGTTTTTGGACTCCCCTCCTACCAAAATAGCTCACTATTACTAAGTGCATGTTATGTACTAGTGTTCTAATAATTGCATATGACTTCACTCACTTCATCCCATTGGTGGTGGTGTGGGTGAAGCATCAGAACTGCTAACCAGAAGGTCTGTGGTTCAAGCCCACCAGCTGTTCTTCGGGATCAAGATGGGGCTGTCTGCTCTCATCAAGATTTCCAGGGTTGGACATCTGCAGGAACAGTTTTTGCTTTATCCTACTGAGTTCCTATGAGTCTGAATGAATTCAAGAACAGTGGGGTTTTAGTGGGTTTTACAACCCTTTTAAAAGGAGCACTGGTTGGGCAATAGAGAAGCCCTTGACTATTTACCACAAGCTCAGCAAACCCCTCAGCAGCTTCCTGTAAAAATGATGCTTCAATTTGCTCCAGTACCAATCACAGTCTATGGGAAAGCCTATGGGATGGTTCCACTATGTCATACAGGCTCACTATGAGTTCAAATTGACTGACCCATTGGTAATGCATCAGTTCCCTTCTATAGATGAGAACACGAATGCACAGAAAGGTGAGGCAATCTGGTCCAGGTTATCAAAGGGGGAACTGGAATTCAAATCCCAGCAGACCAGCCTCAGAGACTACAGGCTTAGCTCCACACTCTGCTGATGTCTTGACTATAAGTGGTTGTTTTTTGCCTACTTTCTCCTACACATCCTCCCAATTGTCCCCCATATAGCAATGTCAGCATGGGCATTGAAGAGGCACACTCCAGCCCTGCCCAATCCACAAACACAAGTGAGAAAAGGATGGCGAGACCACTGGACAGTTTTAGCTGCCACCTCTACTCCCACCGCCCCAACACACCCACAACGAAGTCAGAGAAAGCCTTATTGGCCTTGCCACCACTCCTCAGCCCTGACATCTGTGGAGCCCGCCAAAGCCACTCTCTTGGACACCCACTAGACTGCTACCTGGGAAATTCCCCTGGAGCACTTGGGAGCGAAGGAGGGGGAACACGCCTGCAATGTAATTAACACTATAACAACTTGTTTCCCCCTTGGAGAATGACACCATTAGCTGCTTCAACTGTGCATGAACTATATATTACATGACTCGGAGGCATCATATCAGAGCAGCCATGATGCTAAGTGATGAGGCTCTCCATTGAGAAGCACCACCCCAGGCAGCTTATCCGAAGGAACAAAATCCAGGAGGCCAACAGCTGAGACATGCGAACTCCTCCCTTGTGTACTGGCAACAGAAAAGTGAGTGAAGGAGACATCGGAAAGGGCAAGATACGACAAAATAACAATTTAGAAATTATTAAGGGTTCATGAGGAAGCGAGGAGTGGGGATCGAGGGAAAAAAATGCGGACCTGATGTGAAGGGCTTAAGTGGAGAGCAAATATTTGGAGAATGATGAGGGGGCAATGAATGTAGAAATATGCTCTACACAATTGATATAAGTATGGATTGTGATAAGACTTGTATGAGCCCCAATAAAACGATTAAACAAAACAAAGCAAAAAGGACACACGGTGGGCCACGTCGTGCTCACGCACTACCTTCTGAAAGGGTCACCTACCCCAAAGGTAGCC
>NW_022106084.1:11594346-11595515 GCF_000313985.2 Echinops telfairi | reverse complement strand
AAGTGGTTCAATGTGGTTTTGTTGTGGCGAGGATTAAGTCACATTGTCCTGAATCAGCGTCTCCTCCCAAATCACTAGGCTTCTGAAGTTCCCAGTACTCTGTCCTGCAGTCCCTGTCTTTTACCCAACAACCCACTTATCCTACTTTATAGCCACCTTTTACTTTTTAAGTTTTTAAAAAATTCTTTGTTATTAATGATGTGGTCTAGGGAAGTTTTAAAAAAAATTTAAGGCATAGGAAACTAATTTCCCTTAAAAAGAAAAATAAGGCTAGCATGCAAGTAAATATCTGGATAGGCTGAGTAGAAAATAATAGTGCCCGGCTCAAAGATGGCAGCCAAGCACTCGCTGCATTGAATGTGCGTTGCTCTCCACAGTTTTGGAAGTAAAATGGTGTCATGAAACAGGTTCCTAAAAGGTTCCCAAATCTCTAGTTCCAGGATTTAAACAACATTTCCCCCCATTCCATTTAGTCTTCCAGATCGTCAAAACGTTAAGAAAAAACCCGGGTCTATTTCACATTCTCTTCATCAGCCCATAACTGAATTGGCTCATATCAGTTCAAAGACCCAGAAAACACCTCTGACTTATGATGTATTCAAAGTACGCATTATGACTATCTGCTTTTCTTTCTTTTTAAAAAGAGTTTACCATTAAAAGCATGTACTACATATAATGCCACAGCACATATCTCTGATATCATTCTAGCTGTAAGTTTATATCCAACGTTTTCAACCCCACAGACTAATAAACGTCAGGTGTGTAAAGAAAATGATAATATAAAGCAAGAATAATGAAGTCTTTGACTTATGTCAGGACTGACTCATGACAGAATCGTCGGAATGAGGCCGGTCCTAACTCGGTTCTGAGTACCTGACATCCAAACCAGTTGCTATGGGGTTGATTCCAAGTCACAGAAGTACCATGTGTGCAAAGCCAAACTAACCTGTGTTAGGTTGGCGTTTCAATGCTGTGTGAGCGTTCGGAAGCAGGTCACCAGGTCTGTCTTCTGAGGCACCTCCATATGGGTTCAAAAGTAGATTTTAGTTAGTAATTGAGCTCTTAACTGTGCCACCCAGGGATGCCATAGGGGAAACTAGTTTTCTGTATTTAGTGTCCTTCCCAAATGGACAAGGGTGTTAAGTTGTGTCCTGGCTTTTCTTATTACA
>NW_022106084.1:11592879-11594246 GCF_000313985.2 Echinops telfairi | reverse complement strand
GGGTGTGAGAGGAAGAGTGAGTGAAACTATCTTCTTATGGGGGTAGAAAGCCTTCTCTTTCTCCTGCAGCTGGTGGGTTCAAACTGCCAACCTTGTCTTTAGCAGCTAAGGACTGCCTTGCATTCCTATGAAACCAAAATCTACCTCACTGCCATGGAGGTGATGATGAATCATAGTGATCCTACAGTGCAGAGTAGATCTGTCCCTGTGAGTTTCTGAAACTGTAAATCTTTATAGGAGTAGACAGACCCTCTTTCTCCCACGGAGCGGCTGGTGGTTTCAAACTGCTGGCTTTGCTGTTAGCAGCCCCACGTGTAAACACTATGCCATCAAGGCTCCTTTTGTATTCCTATAAGTAGATAAATATTTCTCTTATATCTGTGTTTCAACCAAAGGCAGGCTATAAAGGAAAAGAATGCCATGAGTGTCAAGAATGATATGAAAATGTGGAGTTTCTTGAGGAAAGGAAATATATGCTTGTGTATATAAATGGAGTTCTGGTGGCAAGAGTGGTCAGGAGTTGGGCTGTTAATCTCAAGGTCAGCAGTTTGAATGACCAACCGCTCCTCAGGAGAAATAGGATATTTTCTACTCCCTTAAAGAATCACTGTCTCAGAAACCCACTGGGGGTGTTTTATTCTGTCCCATAGGGTCTGTGAGTTGGAATGGACTCGATGGCAGTGAGGGCATGTAAATATGCAAACACCCAACTCGGATTTAGGATTTGCCCTGCTCCCTCAGCCCTGTGGAAATCTGCATCTGCAGTCATGGACCTGGCCTTCTCTGAAGAATCCATTAGAGCAACCCCACCAAGAAAATGAGTTTCTTCTGTGTCAGTCAATTACCCTGCCAAAGTTCAGGATGAAGCCACCATCCTTGGTCTCCCAGACAAGCAGGCTCAGCATCCCCATGACGTGGTTGCATGGCATAGGCCACTCATGCAATGCACTGCATATGCTCTATTTAATGCACTATCACAAGCAAGTCTACATGGGTGATAACTCTGAAAACCTCACCCAAACATCTGGCTTCATCAAAGTGTATGGAGTCATGAGTAGAGGTCGACCAGTTCGACTCCACAATGGCTGCACCTTAGCATTGCCCAGGGGACTTTCACACTGACTGTGAATTGAGTCCCACTCCCAGTGAGCCTTGCTTAATTGGTCTGGGATGGGGCCAGGACAATGGAAGGCTTGAAAGCTCCTAAGGGATTCCAATGCACAACCAAGGGTGAACATCACTGCCTTTGGGCATCAGACCCGGGAAGGCCCTTGGAACGTTGCCACTCAAAGTATGATAGGTCAAGGAACCAGCAACATCAGCATTAACTTGTTCCATGCTGACTCAGAGTTGGTGCTGACTCATAG
>NW_022106084.1:11590837-11592434 GCF_000313985.2 Echinops telfairi | reverse complement strand
GTATATCCTGGCTGTCAGCCAGATTTCCTTATTCTAACCTGGACTGGTGTCACTGCAGAAGGGTATTGGTGACTCCTCAGTAAGAACAGCTCCAAATTAGGTCTAGAGACACAGCTCCCATTTCAGAAAAGTAGAATCCAGAGTTTAATGTGGAACTTCTGGCTTTTACTGGCTTGGGGTAGGGTATAGGGGAAACATGTTTCAGCAAGACCTCTATGTATTCTGGTTGTACACAATGAGTTTGTTTTGAGACATATTTATGCCTGAGATTGTTATGTATTCTCTTTATCTCCCATGCAAGTTTAAATTTTTTGAAAATTTATATTTGCTTTTTATCACCCAGACATGTAAGTGATTTATAGCTAGGTCTGATGGATTGGAATAATATGGCCAAGCCTAGATTAACCATGGGTCCTGGTGACCATTGGTCAGTCCTTGTTATTAATGATACTTTCTTCTCTTAAGATAAATATGCAGGTGGGTATCATTTTGCTATGTAGGCACTTCATTGTGCTGTTTTAAGTTCACCCAACAATTTTTAAAAAGACAGACGTATTGAAATCTCGTACGCTGAATAATTCATGTGGAAAAATTGGGGGGAGAGCTAAAGAGAAGTGACTCGTGGTGTAGTCTTACTTATTGTTTGTTACACAGGAATATTGAGAAGTTTTATTACATAAACACTAGAAACTAGGAGAGATGAAATGGTGGCTCCATGGCAGAATTCTCATTAGTCATACAGGAAACTTGGGTTCGATTCTTGGCCAGTGCACCTCCTATTACAGCTACCTCCTATCTGCTAGTGGAGGCTGGCATATTGCTATGATGCTGAACAGACTTCAGCAAAGTTTTCAGCCTACAGACGGACTAGGAGGAAAAGCCTGGTGACCTACTTCAAGCCATCAGCCACTGAAACCCCCGCAGCTGGCAGGGGGTCAAGTCTACAGTCCATGGAAGGAATGGGGCAGGACCGTTGGGCATTGAGTTCTGTAGTGCACAGAGTCCGCGTGAGTCAGGAGCTGCCTGACTTGAAGGCAATGGGCCACAGCACTCACTAGGAATGCAGTGGTTGGAGAATGTAGGGGCCCTACATGTGGCCCCATTCCCATCAAGCCTTAAATCATGAAACCAACTCTGGGAAATGAAAGATGCTCAGGTTACACAGGAATACTTGAAGGCACTGGTGTAAATCGGTTCATCCCAGGATAGTTCTGGAAACCACCAAGGTAAGCTTCCAGCTGAAACCACTAACTTAGCTCCAGTGAGAGTGGATGAGTGTCTGAGCATGCAACCAGCCACCATCCATGTTTTATTGTTGTTGTTGCTGTTCACTTCCATAGAGTCGATGCCGACGTGCAGTGACCCTATAAGACAGCGTAACATCTGCCCTGTGAGTTACTGGCACTGTGACCCTTTATGGGAGTAAAAATCCTCATCTTTCTCTTGAGGAGTAGCTGGTGGTTTTGAACGGCTGATCTTGCCATTAGTCCATTGCGTAACCAGGTGCCGTCAATTTGGTTCCAACTCATGGCCACTCTATGGAAAGGAGAACAAAACATCACGCTGCCAGGCGCCATTCTCACAGCCATTCCTACAT
>NW_022106084.1:11588182-11589352 GCF_000313985.2 Echinops telfairi | reverse complement strand
TCATGCTCAGTCCCCACCAGGGTTTCAGCAATTCCTCTTTGTTACATTACTCTTGATCATGCCCTATCAGGCCTCCCACACCCACCTTACCACCAATTTGGATCACTTGTTGTTCCCTTGTCCCTGGGTTTGTTGAAACCATTTCCTTTCCCCCCACCCCCCGCTATCCCATGTCCCCCCTGGAAATGTTGTTCCCGTTGTTTTCCCCTCCAGATTTTTCATCCCGCCTATCTTATTTAGACAAACCTGCAGAGATAATAAGATGTACAAAAACAAGACAGAGCAAAACCAAGCAACAATATACAACAAAACAACAACAAACCACTGACAAAGAACAAATCAAAACACAACAAGAAAGAAAAGCTTGTAGTTAGTTCAAGGATTGTTTGTTGGCCTTTAGGAGTGTTTTCCAGTCCGGTCTGTTGGGGCACCATGCCCTGTACCAATGTCCACCTTCAGCATTCTCTGGGGACCTTGTCGCTCCATTCCCTTGCTGTTTGACTGCACACTGCCAGTGCTTTGCCTCAGTGTGGCGGGATCAGATCAGGCGCAATTCCCACACTGTGTCTCCGGTGCTGTCCGCCTCAGGGCCATAGGTCAGTGAGGGGCGTCATGTCTCATAGTGGGGCTGGCTATGTGGTCCTCTCGGTGGACTGGCTGCTCTAATCGGGGTCATCGTCCACAAGGCCTGGTGTGCTAGGATGTGCTCCAGTCTCTCCTCCTCTCCTTTCATCTGCTCTCCCATGTGCTTCGATCAGATATGTCCCTCTCTCGGAGCTGCACATTCAGTGCCACCCTTTGAAATAAGTTCTTCTGGGGGGTGGGGCAGGCATCCACTTAGTATTTGGTACTGGGTCCAGCCCCCAGACCTCTCCACTGGCTCCCTACTCCACACCAGCATGTTTCATTCACACCTTGGGGCACTGGTTGAAGTCTGGTTCCTCTTTCCCTGTGAAAATATAAGCAATACCCTTCCCTTGGATGGGTTAGCGCCCTGTGCCCCCGCTACCCATTTCTTCCTTATTTTCATCATTTTGTTCCTTTCCCTAACTTCTCCCCAGTTGTCTACCATGTGCATCCCTGCATTTGATCTGGCCCCTGCCAAACTACCCGGTCCTCACCCCAAGAATATTTTTATACAGTAGCTTTTTCCCTGTGCCCCCTTTGAAT
>NW_022106084.1:11568894-11588082 GCF_000313985.2 Echinops telfairi | reverse complement strand
ATGGCAGTAAGTTTGGCCTGGTTTTTGGACTCCCCTCTTACAATAGATCACTATTACTAAGTACATGCTATGTACTAGTGTTCTAAACATTGCATATGCATTCACTCATTTCATCCCACTGGTTGTGGTGTGGGTCAAGCATTAGAACTGCTAACCAGAAGGTCAGTGGTTCAAACCCACCAGCTGTTCTTCGGGATCAAGATGGGGCTGTCTGCTCTCATAAAGATTTTCAGGGTTGGATATATGCAGGAACAGTTATTACTTTATCCTACTGAGTTGTTAGGAGTCTGAATGAACTCAAGAGCAGTGGGGTTTTAGTGGGTTTTACAAGCCTTTTAAGAGGAGCACTGTTGGGGCAATAGAAAAGCCCTTGACTATTTACCACAAGCTCAGTGAACCCCTCAGCAGCTTCCCAGGAGCATGCGTCAATTTGCTCCAGTACCAATCACAGCCTATGTGAAAGCTTATGGGATGGTTCCACTCTGTCCTACAGGCTCACTATGAGTTCGAATTGACTGACCCGTTGGTAATTCATCAGCTCCCTTCTATAGATGAGAACTCGAATGCACAGAAAGGTGAGGCAATCTGGGCCAAGTTACCAAAGGGGGAGCATTGAAGAGGCACACCCCAACCCTTCCTGATTCCACACACACCGGTGAGAAAGGGTTGGTGAGACCACAGGGCAGTTTTAGCTGTCAACTCTACTACCACCACCCCAACACACTCACAACGAAGTCAAAGAGAGCATTCTTGACCTCGCCACCACTCCTCAGCCCTGACATCCATGGAGCCTGCCAAAGGCACTCTCTTGGACACCCACTGGACTGCTACCTGGGAACTTCCCCTGGAGCACTTGGGGACAAAGGAGAAGGGAATACACCTGGAATGTAATTAACACTACAACAACTTGTTTACCCCTTGGAGAATGACACCATTAGCTGCTTCAATAGTGCATGAAATATAAATTACATGACTCGGAGGCATCATGTCAGAGTAGCCATGATGCTAAGTGACAAGGCTCTCCATGGAGCAGCCCCTCCCCAGGCAGCATGTCCGAAGGAACACAAGCATGGAGGCTGACAGCTGAGACATGTGAACTCCACCCTTGGGGATGGGCAACAGAAAAGTGGGTGAAGGGAAACGTCAGACAGCAAAATATATGACAAGATAACAATTTATAAATTATTAAGGGCTCATGAGGAAGCAGTGATCGAGCGGAAAAAAGGAGGACCTGATGTGAGGGGCTTAAGTGGAGAGCAAATGTTTTGAGAATGATGAGGGGGAATGAATATACAAATGTGCTTTACACAATTGATGTATGTATGGATTGTGATAAGAGTTGTATGACCCCCTAATAAAACAATTAAAAAAAAAAAGAACACACGGTGGACCACGTCATGCTCACGCACTACCTTCTAATTGGTCACCTACCCCAGAGGAAGCCAAATTCTTCACAATGCCTAGTAGAGCTCTATATGGTCTGTATACACCTCCCACTATCCCTTCAGCCCACGGGTCTTCTTTTCTTTCCTCCCTCCCCCCATTGTTCTCTGAGATCTGGCCAAGCTGGTGGCCTTGCCACTCCTGCCACAGACCAGGCACATATCCATCTTATGACCTTTGCCCTCAGGATCTCATTGTTTGGAACCCTCTCCTCTAGAGATCCGTGTCGCTTGCCCTCTCATCTCCTTCGGGTCTTGATCTCAAAATCACCTTTGTGACACCTCTCCTGGCTGACCAATCCATTCAAATAGCAACCCTATCATTCTCCCCAACACCCCCCTCCCCACTCCCACCGCAGCTCCCTTCTCTGATACTTTTCTATCTTGTTATCCATTTTTCTTGCCCACTAAAATGTAAGCTGTGAGATCAGGCATGTGGATTGTTTGATTCACTGTTGATTCCTTATTACCTATTTACCTTATTACCTGGTACAAAGTAAGGTACTCAATAAAAAACCTGTTGACCAAATAACCATGTTACTTGTGTTATTTTTATGAGGCTATTTCCTTCTTCCCTCCCCCATGTTTCTTCTGCCCTTCCCTCTTTCAATCACCTCTTTCCTCTCCTTTCATTCTTAACTGAATAATGCTTAATATACTTTCCATTTTAGTAGCACTTTACAATTTTTAACATCCTCTTCCACACATTATCTAATCTTATATTCTTAACAACCCTCTGAGGTCAACTGAGCAACTTATTTCATCCTACTAAGATTGAGAGGTCGATTTCGGGCAAATCAAGTCGAGGCTCTAGATATCCGCCTTGCTCTCTCCTCAGGTGTAGTTTTGCAACTCGGCAGCTGTGGGAGACAGTTTCCAGTACACTGACAGATTTCCACCTCATGTTCCCAAGGCTCTCTGCTTCTCCGCCCTGGGCATGCTGTCAAGCACAGGTACTACACTGAAGTGCAGAGGCGTGAATTCACCCAGGGCAAATCTGAGCCCCAGCTCTTCTCTCCTCCTGTGGTTTGATGCTAAGACATGTTCCCTGGTAGCTTAGAAACCCACTGGAGGGTTGAGTCCCAATGGTTCCCTCTTACTGGTTTCCCTCCATTCCTGGTCTCACCGTTCTGCTCTTACACTGTGTTTTCCAGGGCCACCTCTCATTCAAACCACTTGTGCCCAAGTGCTTCCTCAGGTGGGCTTCAGGGGATATCTATAACGCTACAGAATGAGGACTTGGTTTCTTCAATGATACCAGAAGAGCCCTCTGTGGTCCTGTTTGCCAGGTTCTTTACATGAAAATTCAGAATGCCCGCTTAAATTAGAATTTCAAGTAAACAATAGATAGGCTTTTAGTATTTGTCATATTTAGTATAACTATGGGGGGGGATGTGTGTACTAACAAAATTTCATGCTTATTTTGGGTTCCATTTTAACTGCACAGCCTGTATTTTACCTGGCAGCCTTACACATGAATCATCGTTTCAATTAAGTCTGAATTAATTAGGAAAGTGGGAATAGTGGCAGATGCCTGGGTGACTGGTAACTATGGGAAAGATAGGCAGATCTGTGAACTTTGAAGCTTTTACATACTTCATCGGGGAAGTGTTTGCATTCCATGATCTTCTTGGGCAACTTGTCCAGTCAACTATGTAAGGACTAACCCTCAAAACCACACTTACTGCCTTAGAGTCGATGCTGATTCATACGACCCTATAGGACCGAGTAGGAAACCCCACAGGGGTTTCCAAGGCTGTGGATCTTTATGGGAGCAGACAGCTTCAACTTTCTCCTGGGGAATGGCCTGGTGGGATTCTACCACCAAACTTGCAGTTAGCATCCAGATTCTTAAACCCCTACACCAGTAGGGCTCCTGTTTGAGGTTTAAAGCCATCCACTGCTATTAAATCTATTCTGATGTACAGTGATCAAGTGGACAGAGTAGAACTGATACCTAGGATTCCCAGGTATGTAAATCTGTACAAGAGTGGAAAGCCTCATTTTGGTCCTGGTGGCTTCAAACTGATGACCATGTAGTTAGCAGCCCAATGCACAACACACTATGCCCCCAGTGCTCCTCTGTGTGAGGGCTCAACTCAAAAATCACTGCTATTGAGTCAGTTCTGATGTTACTGTCCCTATGGGACAGAGTAGGGCTGCTCCTGTGGGTTTCTGAGATTGCAGATCTTTTTGGAAATAGAAAGCCTCCTCTTTCTCTCTAGAATCAGCTGGTAGTTTGGAAATGCTGACCTTGTAGTTAGCAGCCCAACATATTACCCACTTACACAGGGCTGTTGTGTGAGGACTCAAAACCAAACCAAACTCACTACTATTGAGTCCATGCTGACTCCTAGTGACCCTCTAGGATAGAGCAGAACTGCTCTTGTGTGGTGCTGATGTTGTAACTTTATGGGAGTAGGCAGCCTCAACCATCTCCCAGGTGAGGACTGGTAGAGGAGAAATATTCCCTAAGGAGGTGAACGGAAGGGTGACTAGAGTCTGTGCCCTGAGGAGTAAGCCTTACTGGCCATTGAGGCAATACTCATAAAATTCTTTCCCAGGTGGAAACAGCAGGAACCTGGTTGGTGGAACCCCTCCATCAAGTCTAGAGGCTGCATACTGTCACAGAACGAACAGTTGAATATGGAAAGCTTGAGTCACACTCCTTTCCCTTGGCTTCCATCTGCATGGGAACAGTGACTCATGCTGCAGGAGTGAGTAAAGGCCTACAGGTGGGGTAAGGGCTAGCTACCTGGCCACTGGTCACATCTCTGGGTAGACAACAGGGGTTCTGTTGGTTCAAGCCTACCAGCTGCCAGAATGTTGACCCAGACACATGAGAAGAGTGGATCCAGGATGCATGTAGACTTGCTGCCTTGCCCAGATGGAAGTGCGTCTCCCAAACACTCACTGCCAGCGAGTTGAGAGAAACTCAGTGACACCATGGGACAAGATAGAATTGCCACTTTGCATGTTTTGGGGACTGGACTGTTTTCTGAGCGTAGCAGGCCTCTTCTTTCTCCTGAGAGATGGGGTAATGGTTATGCACTTCTGACCTTTTGGTTAGCAGCCCCATGTGAAACCCATTCCACCACCAGGCCTCCTGAAGAATGTTACAAGTAGGGAAAAAGAAAAGTGGCCATCTAGCTGACACCCACTCATGGCGACACCATGTCTGTCATAGAACTGCTCCATAGGTTTCCCAGAGCTGAGGTTTGAAAGTAGAACACCAGGCCTTTCTTCTAAGTCGCCTCTAGATGGACTCAAATAGCAACCTTTTGGTTAGCAGCCAAGCCCCTTAACTTTTAATAACCTATAGGTGTTATTATTTACTAGACTAACCACAAAGTGAATTAGATGGGGAGAACTATATACCCCATTTTCCAGACAAGGAAATGGAGACACACTAAGACAACACTTGAGATGCAAGAGGCATCATGCAGACCCAGGCAGTGTGACATCTATGCAGTGAGCACTCCTACTCAGTCACAATCACCAAGTGCTCAAAACTGTTTCTGGACACAGGAGACAGTGTATGTAAAGAGACCACACAGGATCAGTGCCCAGGCCAGAGTCTGAAAGCATCTATGTATTAAAGATACTTGCTTGTGTTTGCATCACGGTTATCCCTATCTTTCTACTCCTGCGCCCAAAAGTCTGTCCCAGGATGGATGTCAACTACAGTGACAAGGCTGTTCAGTCTGACTTCTCCAGTAGGACTTATGGTTCATCTGAATAGACCCTTCGATTCGGATGGCCCTCTCACTCCCATAGACACAAATGCAGCCAGCCCCAGACTCCAAACAAGTCTAGAAAGAGCTGTCAATACCCTGAAAAACTAGCCTGCAGAAGAGGAGACATAGAATCAAAAGCTCCCGGTGAGAGTAAATCAAACAACTGAGACCAGGAGAAAACACTAGAGCTTCTCAAAGTGGTTCACCCTGGTTTAGTCATGGCCAGGATTAAGTCACATTGTCCTGAATCAGCATCTCCTCCCAAATCTCTAGGCTTCTGAAGTTCCCAGTACCCTGTCCTTCAGTCCCTGTCTTTTACCTAGCAACACCACTTTTTCTACTTTATAGACACCTTTTCCTTTTTCAGCTTTTTAAAAATTCTTTGTTACTAAATGATGTGGTGTATGGAAATTAAAAAAAAATTTGTTGAGCCATGAGAGAGTCATTTCCCTTTATAAAAATAAGGCCAGCATGCAAGTAAATATCTGGATAAGCTGAGTAGAAAATAATAATGCCCGGCTCAAAGATGGCAGCCAAGCACTTGCTGCAATGAATGTGTGTCACTCTCCACAGTTTTGGAAATAAATTGGTGTCATGTAACAGGTTCCTGAAAGGTTCCCAAATCTCGAATTCCAGGATTTAAACCATACCCCTCCCCCGCATTCCATTTAGCCTTCCAAATCGTCAAAACTTTTAAAAAGCTGGGTCTATTTCACATTCTTTTCATCAGCCAATGACTGAATTGGCTCATATCAGTTCAAAGACCCGGAAAATACAATCTGATTTGTGATGTTTTCAAGTTATGATGCGCTGCATTATGACCATCTGCTTTGCTTTCTTTTTAAAGAGTTTACCATTAGTAGCATGTACTACATATGCTACAGCACATATCTCTAATATCATTCTAGCTGTATGTTTATATCCAAAGTTTTCAGCCCCCACAGACTAATAAAAGTCAGATGTGTAAAGGTTATGATAATAAAAAAAGCAAGAATAATGAGGTCTTTGGCTTAGGTCAGGACTGGCTCATGACAGAATCGTCAGAATGGGGCCAGTCACAACTCGGGGACTGAGTACCTGTCATCCAAACCAGTTGCTGTGGGGTTGATTCCAAGTCACGGAACTACCATGTGTGCAGAGCCAAACTGAACTGTGTTAGGTAGGGGTTTCATAGCTGTGTGAGTGTTCAGAAGCAGGTCATCAGGTCAGTCCTCTGAGACACCTCCATATGGGTTCAAAAGTACATTTTAGTTAGTAATAGAGCTCTTAATTGTTGGTGCCACCCAGGGATGCCATAGGGGAAAATGACTTTTCTGTATTTAGTGTCCTTCAAAAACGGACAAGGGTGCTAATTTGTGTCCTGGGTTTTCTTATTATACGTATGTTAGTCTGGGTTAAGGCAGCTGCAACTGAGTCTGACCATCAGAAAGCAAGAGACCCCAGAACAAGAAAAGCGAGGCTCACTGAGACATTTATCTCTCCATACTTCAATTAACTCCACCTGTGTTTGTCGGCCAGGTTGGCACAATAAACTTTAACTCTCTTAATAGTGGTATCACTACTTTGAGGAAAACTGAATTCTGATACTGGGCTAGGCAGGTGTGTTAGTCTGGGCATATTAGAGAAACAAATCCACAGAAACTCATACGTATAAGAGAGAGTTTTAGATAAAGGGTAAGTGCACATCAAGAAAACATCCCAACCCAGTGCTGTCCACATCCACAAGTCCAACATTAGCCAATATATCCCACACCAATACACAAAGTCCTCCTCCATATTACCAAACACATGCAGTGATGTCAGGTGCAGGAGGAAAGCCAAATCAGGGAGCGTGTAAGTATCTCAGCGCTGTCAGTGGTCTCCAGTCAGCTGCTCTAGCATCAGCGCTGCGCCTAGCTAGTTGAGGCAAAGAACTAGCTAAGGTATCCACGCACTGGTCTGATCATCAGATAACAAGATACCTATGAAAAAGAAAGGTGAGGCTTACCGAGGCATTTATCTCCCTGCCCTTCAATTAATCCCACATGTGTTTATTGGCCAGCATAGTTAATAAATCTTAACTATCACAGCACATAAACTAGTGCCCACCTCACAGTGACTCTGTATTTAAAACTAGTCAGAGTGAAGCCTTGACACTGGGACATTTTTCTGGACACTTAAGTCTAGTCTTTGCGTTTGCCTTAAGTACCTAGAGAGTCACTAACCAGGAAGGGATGGGCAAAGATCTTGGTGGGCCCCTCAGGAGCATATGTTTTGACATCCTACCCTTTGCCCCACCGTGTTTTTAGGCTGACTTTCAACTGCCACTAACTGAAGTTCTTTTTCAATAGCTTTCTAGAAATAGGAAATGGCTACTCTTCTAGTTTAATGCACATAGAGGAATTTATCTCCCCCCCCCCACATGCCACAGCCAAACCAACGCCCTGGCCACCAACCTTCCCCCACTGCCTAACATGACACACAAAAATCTCAGACTCCTGCCATCGAGTTGATTTCAGTTCATAATGACTCTATAGGACAAAGTAGATCTGCCCATATGGGTTTCTGAGATTGTTAACTCTTTATTGCAATAGAAAGCCAGCTCTTTCTCCCTGGGAGCAGCTGGTGGTTTCCAACTTTGGACCCCACAATTAGCAACCCAGTGTGTAACCACTCAGCCAATAGGGCTCCAGCTCCTTACACAGGAGAACTCAGTGATGTATGGTCTACAACAGTGCTGCTCCAAGGGTGATACATGGACCGGTGACAAGCTGTGAAATGTTTACCATCTGTCCATTTTCAGCTAGGTACACAAAGGAAGGCTGGAGGCCATGTCACTGGTATTTCCAATGCCAGCAAGGTCACTGAAAGGGCAAAGGGTGCAGCGGAGTTTCCAGCCTAAGGACAGGCTAAGGATGAAGAAAGAATCGGCTGCCCACTGTGAAGGTATGCGCCCCTGAAAATCTTATGCTCGGCATGGAAACACTGTCAGGTAGTGGAGGCCTAGTAAATCAAGGCAGAACCTTGTCAGAGGGAGTGGCAGAAGAGGAACCCATCTGGTCTGAATAAAGGGGAGGAACAGCGACAATGAGGCAGGCCCTTGACAGGATGAATGGCCACGGGGGCTGCAACGATGGGTTCACACATCAGAATGATTTGAGGGTTTCTCAGGACTGGGCATAAATTCCTTGTGTTGTACATGGGGGTTGCTTTGAGGCAGACCAACTTGATAGCACCTACCAACAAGACAAACCAAGGAAGAAGAATCCTCTGTGATCTCAGAATCTGACATCGCTAAGAACGTTTTAATAGGCTTTTATAAAGGTACCCAACGGGCTGGTCCTGCATCACACACAGCTGGAGAACAGTTCTCCTGGTTTTCCAGACATTCCCCAGAGGAATTACTCTCCAGCTGCCCACAGAGCCAGCTGGCTCGATAAAGCAACATGTATTGGCCGCCTTCCAACCTTTGGCTTCCTTCCCCATTCCCCTACCAGTGTTTCTTGCATCTCCCAAACAAACAACTTGCACTCGGTTCCTTCATCTCAGGGTCTACTTCTTGGGTACCCCAAACTCAGACACCCTCCCTTCTAAAAGGATGATCACAGTGCCCTCTGCAGCTGGGGCACCTCACTGGAGCCACCTCTACCCTTCCTCCCAGGAGTTAAGTAGCCCATTAATGATGATAAAGTTATCTGCCCAGCTCAGCATTTCTTCCTGCTTCCATGGTCCTAGGTCAAGGTGATTGCCCCCAGTGCCTTTTTTTTTTACTTCTGAATAGAACAGACTGGTGAAGGCTGATGGAAGACGTGCTTTCAAGCAGTTGGCAGCCAAGAATTGCCAATATTGCAGTGAATATTGAATGGCCCCACCTCGCCTCCCATATTGTTTTTTAACATGGGCAACTGCTTCAAAGTAAAGTTCTGACGCATTAATTTAAACGCCAGAGAGGCAAGTCAGGAAAACCTGTTCTCTTTCTGAAGCCACTTTTTGTGCCCATAGAATGCTTTTGTTCGGCTAAAAGCATACAGGCAGAGCCTTTTAAGCCCTGAATCATTTCCATGTGGCTCAGGGACTCCTTTGGCTTGAGTGAGCACTATTATCCCCCTGCCTGTTCGATCACCTAGCTCTATCTTCAGGCTTGCTCCTTGGTTGTTTATGGATTTCTCCATCTGCCTGCTCAGGCTGAAAAAGGCTTGCTTGCCCACAAAACTTCCACAGTTCTAAATCACCTTCCTCTCTCTCTCTCTCTTACTCTCTCTCTCTCCCCTCTCTTCTCCCACTCTCCTCCCTCCCTCTCCCTATTGCTATCCCCCACACTCCCCTTACTCTCAACTCAGTCCTTAGGGCTCTAAGAGCATAGAATGAAAACCATTTTGAAATCTCATTTTGTTCTTCCCCTTATAGCACCTGAATCACCTTGGATTATTTGGAGTGTCTAAGAGAGCCCTGGTGGCATAGGGGTTATGAGGTGTGCTGCTAACTGGCAATGTCAGCAGTTCAAAATCACCAACCACTCTTAGGGAGAAAGACTGGGTTTCCTACTCTCATGAAGAGTTCCCACTTCAGAAACCCAAAGGGGAGGGAAGTTCTACCATGTCCTATAGGGTCACTCTGCATTTGTATCAACTTGCTGGTGGGGGGTTTGGTCAGTTTTTATGCAGCCAATTAAAGGAGCCCTGATAATGAGATGATTTGAGTCCATGCAGGAGGAAGACTTGCTCCCATAAAGATAACAGCCTAACCCCACTCCCCACAATGAGAAAGTCCTCTTGGTCACATGTGGTCATCATGCATACAAAATCAAGTGGAGGGCACCTAATCACACCAACACACCTTGACATCTTCCCTCAGTACCTGCCCTAATTCAGGGGCTCTGCCAGGGAAGAATTCTCTGGAAGCGATTTTAAAAGCTCTGCCCATAGCTTCGTTCTGAACTGACCGAGGATGAAGTCAGTAGGCTCTTGGGAACATGGTCATTGTTGGGGTTGGGGGCTGGAGTCCATTTAGAAATCAGCCGCTGAGTGTTGCCTGAGTTCAGCACCATGCCAAGGATGGTGGTGGCCGAAGGAGTGTAGCACCTTGGTTTTAGTCAGGCTGGGGGAAAGTTACTTGTGATAACTCAGAGCTCCTGAGAGACTGGGTCAAATGTCGAGGAGGGTCAGACTATAGAGTGGGTGTCCTGTGTTCCCACTCTGGCTTTGCCCATCATTCACTGTATATCCCTGGCTAGCCATCTCACCTCTCTGGGTCCTGCTTTTCTCAGCCATGAAACCAACCAACCAACAAACCAACGAATCAATCAAACAAACAACCTCACTGCTGTGGAAACCATTTCCGACTCACAGCAAACCTATAGGACAGGGTAGAACAGCCCCCGTGGATTTCGGAGTGTGGAACTCTTTATTGGAGTAGAAGTTCTCACCTTTGTCCCACAGAGTGGCTGATAGTTTTAAACTGCTGACCTTGTCATTAGCAGCCCAAAATGCGACCCATTATACCACCAGGCTTCCTTTGGGTGCTAAATATAGAGCATCCTAAGATTTTGATATGAAGAAGGCTTGGTGGCACAGTAGTGAAGCAATTGACTGCTAACCAAAAGGTTGGTGGTTCACACTTACCTGCTGCTCTACAGGAGGCAGATGCTGCAGGCTGCTTCTGTAAAGATGGATATCATGGGTAGCCCTAAGGAGCTTGTCCTATAGATCACTCTGAGTAAAGCTTGACTCATTGACAATGGAATAGCATAGTAGTTCTCAACCTTCCTAATGCCACGACCCTTTCATACAGTTCCTCGTGTTGTGGTGACCCCCAACCATAAAATTATTTTTGTTGCTACTTCATAACTTTAATTTTGCTACTGTTGTGAATTGGGCGACCCCTGTGAAAGGGTTGTTGGGCCCCCAAAGGGGTTGTGACCCACAGTTTGAGACCTGCTGAGCGAGCATATATAGCCTCATAATATTAACTATTACCACCTCAACCACCACAACCACAACCACTATTATACTTTGTGATGTTAAATACAGCTGATGAAGATAAAAGTGGGGATAAGGTGGACTGGAGTAATCAAAAAAGTCTTCCTGGAGGAAGGGGTTTTAGGAGAAGGCCTGGGGAGGAATCAGGCATTGAAGGGTAGGTGGGAATATAGAAATTGCTTTACCAGTGGCCAGACAGGGTGAGATAAGATTTTCCAAGATGTTGGGCAGCCATCTCTCTCAACCCACAGACTGTTTACCACTTAATCTAGACACTCCTCCCACCACAAGGTGGGATGTGGGTCCCTTCTATTTGAAGATGAGTAAGCTGGTGTCTGCTTCAACCAATAGAATACAATGTATGTGATGCTGATGGCCAGACCATGTTGTTGCTGCCTTATTCACTTGAACTTGAGCCTTGAACTGCCCTGTAAGACATCCATTGATCCTGCAGTCACTATGCTGCTGCTGTGAAGAAGCTCGAATTACATAGAGAAACCACCTATAGATATGCAGCTGACAGTCCGCCCAGCCTCGTTGGGCAGTGGGAAGGCAGATATGTGAATGAAGGAACCCTCATGATGCAACCATCATGTCACTATCACATATGAAAATCTGTTCTTCCCACAGTTCTTCAACAAATCAGCCCAGTTATCAAGCCACCTCAGTCTGTGTTTTCTCTGCTGAGACTACACAGTGGACCCTGTCTGAATTGCTGACCCATGGAACCTGTCAGCATGAGAAAATGACTAGTGTTTTAAGTCACTGAGTTTGGGGGGAATGTGTTACTCGGCAGTAGTACCCAAGGCCTCAGGTAAAAGGGCAGAGCTGAAAGCAGAAGCAGCACAAGACAAGTCACTGTTCAGTGAGAAATCTGGGGGACACAAGAAAGGGGACTGTGGGGTCTTCAGCCTACATTTTCCCATCTCAGAGTTAACACGGTGGTAGAAAACCAAATCAAACCAAACCATACCAAACACACTCACTGTCATCTAGTTGTTTCCAACTCATAGTGAGCCTGTAGGGCAGAGTAGAACTGCCTCCGTGGGTTTCTGGGGCTGTAAATCTTTAGGGGAGCAGAAAGGCTCACCTTTCTCCTTTGGGGAGGCTGGTGGGTTTGAACTACTTGCCTGGTGGTAGCAGTAAACCATTACAGTATATCACTAAATCTCCTTAATAATGATGAAAAGTGTTAGCTACTCAGTGACTGGCAAAGGGTAATGAGGTGGTGATGGAGGGATATGGCAGAAGTTGTCCTGCAAAAGAGAAGAAGAGACAAGTTTTCCCTCTGTACCTCTTCAGCAAAATATGGTGAAGTAGATCCTAAGTGAAACTCCTATTGGTTTAGAGCGGATGTTCTCAAACTGTGGGTCGCAGCCTACTTTGGGGAGATCGAATGACTCTTTCAGAAGGGTTCCTGTTTCATAAAAGTAGCAAAATTAAAGTTATGAAATAGTCATGAAATAATTTTATGATTGAGGTGTCACCACTACATGAGGACCAGAACCAATGGGTCGTGGAAGTAGGAAGGTTGATAACCACTGCCCCAGAAGAAGACAGACATATTGGTACAGTAGAAGGGCAGTAGAAGGGAGGCAGCCCCTACAAGATAGATTTGCACAGTAGCTTCAATAATGAGCACAAGGAAAGAACCACTGTGAGGATGGAACAGGATGAGCCAGTATTTCACTAAATTGTGCATAGAGTTGACATGATTCAAAAACCACTTGACAGCTACTAACAACAAAAACAACAGCATTTGTGCTTTTAACAATATGCTGAAGGAGAACTTAAGAGAAACTCCCATTAGTTAGAGAAGCGATTCCCAACCTGTGGGTCACAACCCCTTTTCAGGGATGAACGACACTTTCACATTGGTGGCTCATTCATAACAGCAGCAAAATTAGAGTTATGAAGTAGCAACAAAAATAATTTTATGATTGGGCGGTCACCATTACCTGAGGAATGGTATCAAATGTTTGTGGCTTTAAGAAGGTTGAGAACCACAGCCCTAGAAGACCGAAATCTTGGTAGAGTAGAAGGGCAGATAACTATGGGATATCCCACAGAAAGATCGATTAGCACAGTGGCTGCCACAATGAGGACAAGCAAAGAAACACTTTGAGGATGGCACAGGATGGGGCAGTGTTTCATTATATTGTGCATAGAGTTGCAATGAGCAAAAACCCACTCGAAGGCACCTAACAACAATAAAAACAGGACTTGTACGTCTAACAATATGCTGAACTATATCTTAAGAGAAACTCCTCTTAGTTTAGAGGAGTGGTTCTCAACCTGTTTTCGCAATGCCGTTGCGGGGTCGAACGACCCTTTCACAAGGGTGGACGGATTAATAACAGTAGCAAAATTATAGTTATAAAAGTAGCAAGGAAAATAATTTTATAGTTGGGGTGGCACTACTACATTGGGAACTCTATGAAAGGTCGTGGGATTAGGAAGTTTCAGAACCACTGTCCTAGAGGAAGACACAAATGTTTGTACAATAGAAGGGCAGTAAAAGAAGCAGCCCCTGCAAGATGGAATAACACAGTGGCTGCAACAATAAGCACAAGCAAATTACCACTGTGAGGATGGCAGAGGATGGGGCAGCATTTCATTATATTGTGCATAGAGTTGCTAAGAGCCAAAAACTACTCAAAGTCACCTAACAAAAATAACTACAGGACTTGTACTTCTAACAATATGGTGAAGTGGATGTTAAGAGACACTCCCCTTAGTTTAGAGCAGCAGTTCCCAACATTTGGGTTGAGAACATTTTGGGAGTTTCGGTTGACCCTTTAACAAGGGTGGCACAATTCATAACTGAAGCAAAATTACAGATATGATGATTATGGGGTCACCTCTACATGGAGAAAGGTATTAAAGGGTTGTGGCATTAGGAAGCTTAAGAACCACTGCCCTAGAGGAAGAAAAAAATCTTGGTAGAATAGAAGGGCAGCAAATGGGTGGCTGGTCCCAAAAAGATGGATTAGCACAGTGGCAGAAACAATTGTTGCAAGCAAAGCATCATTGTGAGGATGGTACAGGACCGGGCAGCATTTCATTATATTGTGCATAGAATTGCTATGAGACAAAACCCACTCAAGGGCACCTAATAACAATAACAATAGGCCTTGTTCTTCTAACAATATGCAGAATTATATCTTAAAAAGAACACCTCCTTTAAGAGCAGAGGTTCTCAACCTGTGGTTCGAGACCCCTTTGCGGTTAGAATGACCCTTTCACAGGGGTGGTCCAGTTTATAACTATCAAAATTACAGATTCGAGTTAGCAATGAAAATATTTTTATAATTAGGGGGTCACCACTACATGAGGAACTGTATGAAAGAGTGGTTGCATTAGTAAATTTGAGAACCACTGCACTAGGGGAAGACACATATATTGGTACAGGAGAAGGGCAGCAAAAGAAAGGCAGCTTTCCATTAGTTGGATTAGCACAGTGGCTGCAAAGGTGAGCGGAAGCTAAAGAACCACAGACAGGATGGCACAGGAGGGGGCAGCGTTTCATTATATTGTGTATAGTGTTGCTATGAGCCAAAACCCACTTCACAGCCCTTAACAATAATAACAACAGGACTTGTGTGTCTAACCATATGCTGAAGTAGACCTTAAGAGAAACTCCTCAGTTTAGAGCAGCGGTTCTCAACCTGTGGGTCGTGAGCCATGTGCGGTGTCGAAGGATCTATTTACATGGGTGGCCTGATTCAAAACGGTAGCAAAATTACAGTTATGAAGTAGCAATGAAAACACTTTTATGGTTTGGGTGTCACCACTACATGAGGATCGGTATGAAAGGGTAATGGCACTAGAAGTTGGAGAATCACTGCTCTAGATGAAGACACATGTCTTGGTACAGAATGGCAGTTAAAGAGAGGCAGTCCACAAGATCAACAAGATGGATTAGCATTGTGGCTGCAACAATGAGACCAAGCATAGACCCACTGTGAGGATGGCACAGGACAGGACAGCATTTCATTATATTTTGCAGGGGTTGCGATGAGCCAAAGCCCACTCGACGGCATTTAACAACAATAAAAAGACTTGTGTGTCTGACAGTATTCTAAACTTTATCTTAAAATAATCTCCTCTTAGTTCAGAGCAGAAGTTCTCAACCTGTGGGTCGAGACTCGCTTAGGGGATCGAATGACCCTTTCATAGGCGTGGCCCGATTCATAACAGTGGCAAAATTACAGTTATGAAGTAGCAACAAACATAATTTTATGGTTCTCGGGTCACCTCTACATGAGGAACTGTGTGAAAGGGTCATGGAATGTGGAAGTTTGAGAACCTCTGCCCTGGAGGAAGACATATATGTTGGTAAAGTAGAAAGGCAGAAAAAAAGAGGCAGCCCCCAACAATATGGAACAGTACACTGGCTGCAACAATGAGCAAAATCAAAGAACCACTGTGAAGATTGCACAGGACAGGCAAGCATTTCATTACATTGTGCATAGAGTTGCTGTGATCCAAAACCCACTCGAGGGCACCTAACAACAATAACTTCAGGACTTGTGTTTCAAATAACATATGGTGAAGTCATTCTTAACTGAAACTCCTATTACTTTAGAACAGAGATTCTCAACCAGTGGTTCGCGACCCCTTTTGGGGGACGAATGACACTTTCACATGGGTGGCCCTTTGGTAACATTAGCAAAATTAGTGTTATGTAGTAGCAACAAAAATAATCTTATGATTGGGCAGTCACCGTTGCATGAGGAAAGGTTATCAAATGGCCGTGGCATTAGGAAAGTTGAGAACCACTGTCCTAGAGGAAGACAGACATATTTGTGGAGTATAAGGGCAGATAATGAGATGCAGCCCCCAGAAAGATGGAATAGCACAGTGGCTGCAATGATGAGCACTAGCAAAGAACCACTGTGAGGATGGCAGAGGAGGGGGCATTTCATTATAGTGTGCATAGAGTTGCTATGAGCCAAAAACCACTGGAAGGCACCTCACAAAAATAACTACAGAATATGTGCTTCTACCAAAATGATGAAGTAGATTTTAAGAGAAACTCCTCTTAGTTTAGAGCAGTGGTTCTCAATCTTTGGATCAAGGCCATTGGGCATGGGTGGGTGTCGAATGACCCTTTCACGAGGGTGCCCTGATTCATAACTGTAGCAAAATTACAGATATGAAGTAGCAATTGAAATTATTTTATGATTATGGGGTCACCACTACAAGAGGAATGGTATCAAAAGGTTGTGGCATTAGGAAGCTTCAGTCCCACTGCCCTAGAGGAAGAAAGAAATCTTGGTAGAATAGAAGGGCAGCAAATGAGAGGTTGCTCCCAAAAAGATGGATTAGCACAGTGACAGAAACAATGAGCGCAAGCAAAGAACCACAGTGGTGATGGCACAGGACCGGGTACCATTTCATTATATTGTGCATAGAGTTGTTATGATCCAAAACCAACTCGGAGTCCCTAACAACAGTAAGTACCAGACTTGTACTTCTAACAGTATAGTGAAGTAGATGTTAAGAGAAACACCTCAGTTTAGAGCAGTGGTTCTCAACCTGTGGGTCGTGCCCCTTTTGGTGGGGTCTAATGACCCTTTCACAATGGTGGCCTGATTCATAAGGGTAGCTAAATTACAGCATTTAATTAGCAATTTAAAATATTTTATGATTGGGGGTCACCATTACATGGGGAATGGTATCAAAGGGCTGTGGCATTAGGAAGGTTGAGAACCACTGCCCTGGAGGAAGACAGAAATGGTAGAAGGATAGAAGGGCAGCAAATGAGTGGAAGGTCCCAAAACGACAGATTAGCACAGTGGCAGCAAGAATGAAGACAAGTGGACAACCACTGTGAGGATCGTCGAGGACGAGACAGCATTTCATTATATTGTGCATAGAATTGCTATGAGCCAAAACCCACTCAACGGCACGTGAAAACAATATCAACAGTACTTGCTGAAGTAGATTTTAAGAGAAAATCCTCAATTTAGAGCAGGAGTTTTCATCCTGTGTGTCGTGATCCCTTTGGGGGTTCAAACGACCCTTTCACATGGGTAGCCTGATACATAAGAGTAGCAAAATTACAGTTATGAAGTAGCAATGTAAATACTTTTATGGTTTGTGTGTCACCAGTACATGAGGATCGGTATGAAAGGGTAGTGGCACTAGGAAGTTGGAGAATCACTGATGTAGATGAAGACACATATCTTGGTACAGAATGGCAGTTACAGAGAGGCAGTCCACAACAAGATGGATTAGCATTGTGGCCTCAACAATGAGGCCAAGCAAAGAACCATTGTGAGGATGGCACAGGACAGGGCAGCATTTCATTGTATTTTGCAGGGATTATAATGATCCAAAACCCACTTGAAGGCATCTAACAACAATAACAACCAGACTTATGTGCCTGACAATATTCTTAACTATAGCTTAAGAGAATCTCCTCTTAGTTCAGAGCAGAAGGTTTCAACCTGTGGGTTACGACTCCTTTGGGGATCAGACGACCCTTAAATAAGGGTGGCCAGATTCATAACAGTAGCAAAATTACAGTTATTAAGAATCAACAAAAATAATATTATGATTCTGGGGTCACCTCTACATGAGGAACTGTATGAAAGGGTCATGGAATTTGGAAGTTTGAAATCCAATGCCCTAGAGGAAGACATATATGTTGGTAAAGTAAAAGTGCAGGAAAAAATAGGCAGCCCCCAACAAGATGGAACTGTACACTGGCTGCAACAATGAGCGAAATCAAAGAACCACTGTGAGGATGGCACAGGACAGGCAAGCATTTCATTACATTGTGCATAGAGTTGCTATGATCTGAAACAGACTCGAGGGTACTGAATAACAATAACTACAGGACTTGTGCTTCAAACAATATGATGAAGTAAATCTTTTTTTTTTCTTTCTTTAAAAATCATTTTATTGGAGGCTCTTACAGCTCTTATAACATTCCTTACATCAATTGTAACAAGTATATTTGTATATATGTTGCCATCATTATTTTCTAAATGTTTACAGTACTTCATATTTGAGCCCTTGGTATCAGCTCCTCTTTTTCCTCCTACCTCCCCCACCCCCACCCTCGTGACCCTTGATAAACTATAAATTATTACTGTTTTCATATCTTACCTGGACCGTGGTCTCCCTTCACCCACTTTCTGTTGTTCATCCCTCTGGGGGTGGGGTATTATGCATCGATCACTGCAAGCAGTACCCCATTCCTCCTCTCCTTCCCCTACCTTCCCCTTCCCCTCCTGAATTGCTACTCCCATTTACAAAGACAATTCTTTCTGTTCATCATCTCTATTACTATCGTTTCTTTCTGTTTCATTACTCTTCCTTTTATTTTAATTACTTCCTTTGTCCTTTTTTCAACCAGTTTTGTTAAGATACAATTAGCACATCAGACAATGTGATGGCTCTTATCATACTAAGAAGGCTTGCACAGTCATCATCACAATCAATTTTGGAACATTTTCCTCCTTCTTTTGCCCATTTCGGTTGACTCTCATTCCCCACCACCTCCCCTTACATGCCCCTAGGTAATTATTAATCCTGTTACTGTTTTCATCCATACACCCATCTTGACTGCTCTATACAGAAAAACGTACAAACAGAAAAGGCCCTGCAACAATGACCCAATAAAACAGAGAAAAGCCTCAATTGAAAAGAAAGCAGAAAATGTTGAAGAACTGGAATATATTCAAAAAGGGTGATTAAGGGGATCTAATGACAAGGTGTTACGTTCCAGCCTCACTGCTGCAGCTAAAATCCACGTGACAGGCTCGTTGCCTGATAGGAAGGGCGGTACACATTCATTTTCTTCTTTATGATATCTTATGCTGGACTTTTATTTATGGCCAGTCTTTTTTTTTCTCTAATAAAGGGGTTGAAAGCTACAAATGTTATTTCAAGTAACCTTTTTTTAAAAAAACATTTTATTAGGGGCTCATACAACTGTTATCGCAATCCATACACACATTAATTGTGTAAAGCGCATTTGTACATCATTCTCAAAACATTTTCTCTCCACTTAAACCCCCAACATTAGGTCCTCATTTT
>NW_022106084.1:11563975-11567191 GCF_000313985.2 Echinops telfairi | reverse complement strand
TGGGGGGTGGTTGGATTACAATTTCACACGGCTGGCCCATTTTTAACATTAGCAAAATTAGAGTTATGTAGTAGCAACAAAAATAATTTTATGATTGGGTGGTCACCATTACATGAGGAACGGTATCAAATGGCTGTGGCATTAGCAAGGTTGAGAACCACTGTCCTAGAGGAAGACAGACATATTGGTAGAGTAGAAGGGTAGATAACGAGAGGCACCCCACAGAAAGATGGAATAGAACAGTGGCTGCAATGATGAGAACTAGCAAAGAACCACTGTGAGGATGGCAAAAGACGGGGCCGCATTTCATTATATTGTGCATAGAGCTGCTATTAGCCAAAAATCACTCGAAGGCACCTACCAACAATAACTACAGGACTTGTGCATCTAACAATATGGCGAAGTAGATCTTAAGAGAAACTCCCCTTAGTTTAGAGCAGCAGTTCTCAACATGCGAATCAAGGCCATTTGGGGGTGTCGAAAGACCTATTCACGAGGGTGGCCTGATTCATAACTGTAGTAAAATACAGATATGAACTAGCAATGGGAATTATTTTATGATTATGCGGTCACCTCTACAAGTGGAAGGGTATCAAAGGGTTGTGGCATTAGTAAGCTTGAGAACCACTGTCTGAGAGGAAGAAAGGAATCTTGGGAGAATAGAAGGGCAGAAAATGAGAGGCTGGTCCCAAAATGATGGATTAGCACAGTGGCAGAAACAATGAGCGCAAGCAAAGAACGACTGTGGGGATGGCACAGTACCGGGCAGCATTTCATTATATTGTGCATAGAGTTGCTGTGATCAAAAACCCACTCGAGGACACCTAACAACAATAACAACAGGCCTTGTGCTTCTAATAATATGCCGAACTACATCTTAAGAAAACACCTCCTTTAAGAGCAAAGTTTCTCAACCTGTGGCTCGCGACCCCTTTGGGGGTTCGGATGACCCTTTCACAGGTGTGGCCCGATCCATAACTGTACCAAAATTAGAGTTTCAAAGTAGCAATGAAAATGATTTTATGATTGGGGTGTCACCATTACATGAGCAAGTGTATGAAAGGGTCGTGGCATGAGGAAATTGGAGAACCACTGCCCTACAGGAAGACACATGTGTGGTACAAGAGAAGGGCAGCAAAAGAGAGGCAGCTTTCCAATAGTTGGATTTGCACAGTGGCTACAAAAATTAGCGCAAGCCCAAAAACCACAGACAGGATGGCATAGGATGAGGCACCGTTTCATTATATTGTGCATAGAGTTGCTATGGGCCAAAACCCACTCGATGGCCCCAAACAACATTAACAAAAGCACTTGTGGGTCTAACAATATGCTGAAGTAGACATTAAGAAAAACTCCTCAATTTAGAGCAGGAGTTTTCAACCTGTAGGTCGTGACCCCTTTGGGGGTTCAAACAACCCTTTCACATGGGTGGCCTGATTCATAAGAATAGCAAAATTATAGTTATGAAGTAGCAATGAAAATAATCTTATGATTGGAGATCACCACTACATGAGGATCAGTATGAAAGCGTGGTGGCACTAGGAATTTGGAGAATCACTGCTCTAGATGTAGACACATTATCTTGGTACAGAATGACAGTTAAAGAGAGGCAATCCACAACAAGACAGATTAGCATTGTGGCTGCAACTATGAGGCCAAGCAAAGAACTATTGTGAGGATGGCACAGGGCAGGGTAGCATTTCACTGTATTGTGCAAGGGTTGCTATGACCCAAAACCCACTGGACGGTATCTAACAACAATAACAACAAGTCTTGTGCGCCTGACAATATTCTAGACTATATTTTAAGAGAATCTCCTCTTAGTGCAGAGCAGAAGCCCTCAACCTGAGGGTCACGACTCCATTGTACAACCCTTTAATAGGGGTGGCACGATTCGTAAGTGTAGCAGAAATACAGTTATGAAGTAGCAACGGAAATAATATTATGGTTCTGTTGTCACCTCTACATGAGGAACTGTATGACAGGGACATGGAATTTGGAAGTTTAAGTACCACTGCCCCAGAGGAAGACATATATGTTGGTAAAGTAGAAAGGCAGCAAAAAAGAGGCAGACCCCAACAAGATAGAACAGTAAAGTGGCTGCAACAATGAGTGAAATCAAAGAACCACTGTAAGGATGGTACAAAACAGGCAAGCGTTACATTACATTGTGCATAGAGTTGCTATGATGCAAAACACACTCAATGGCACCTAATAACAATAATTACAGGACTTGTGCTTCAAACAATATGGTGAAGTAGATCTCAACTAAAACTCCTCTTAGTTTAGAGCAGAGATTCTTAACATGTTGGCCGCGACCCCTTTTTGGAGGTCGAATGAACCTTTCACATTGATGGCCCGTTCACAATAGTAGCAAAAGTAGAGTTATAAAATAGCAAGAAAAATAATTTTATGATTGGGGGTCACCAATACATGGGGTCATGGCATTAAGAAGGTTGAGAACCACTGCCCTGCAGGAAGACAGAAATCTTGGAAGAATAGAAGGGCCACAAATGAGTGGCAGGTCCCAAAAAGACAGAGCAGCACGGTGGCAGCAAGAATGAAGACAAGTGTGAGGATGGCCCAGAATTAGGCAGCATTCCATTGTATTGTGCATAGGATTGCTATGAGTCAAAACCCACTCGATAGCACGTAAAAACAATATCAACAGTACTCGTGGGTTCAACAATATGCTGAAGTAGACTAAGAAAAACTCAATTTAGAGGAGTTTTCAACCTGAAGATCGCGACCCCCTTGGGGGTTCAAACGACCCTTTCACATGGTTGGTCTGATTCACAAGAGGAGCAAAATTACAGTTATGAAGTATCAATGAGAATAACTTTTTTTTTCTCAATCATTTTATTAGGGGCTCATACAACTCTTATCACAATTCATACATACATCAATTGTGTAAAGCACATTTGTACATTGCCCTCATACAAACTGTATTTTTTTTAAATTAAATAATAATTTTATTAGGGGCTCATACAACTCATCACAATCTGTACATACGTCATCTGTGTCCAGCACTTTAGTACATATGTTGATGTCATCATTCTTACGACACCCACTTTCCACTTGAGCCCCTGGTGTCAGCTCATTTTTCCCCCTCCCCCCGAACCCCTGATAATTTAGAATTTATTATTATTTTATCATATCTTACCCCATCCAAAGTCTCCCTCACCAACTTCTCCGCTGTCCGTCCCCCAGGGAGGA
>NW_022106084.1:11561578-11563242 GCF_000313985.2 Echinops telfairi | reverse complement strand
GCCATCTAGCTAAGAAACAACAAAACCCACAAGGAAGAAGCACACCAGCCTACCCCGACACGAATGCTGAAGACAAAGCGGGTACATAAGCAATAGTGGTGAAGAAAACTAATGAGAATAATCTTATGGTTGGGGTCACCACCAAAGGAGGATCGGTATGAAAGTGTAGTGGCACTAGGAAGATTGAGAATCACTGCTCTAGATGAATACACATATCTTGGTACAGAATGGCAATTAAAGAGAGGCAGTCCACAACAAGAAGGATTAGCATAGTAGCTGCAACTATGAGGCCAAGCAAAGAACCATTGTGAGGGTGGCACAGGACAGGGCAGCATTTCATTTTATTGTGCAGGGGTTGCTATGATCCTAAACCCACTCGACGGCATCTAACATAAATCACAAGATTTGTGTGTCTGACAATATTCTAAACTATATCTTAAGAGTATCTCCTCTTAGTTCAGAGCAGAAGGTCTCAACCTGTGGGTCGCGCCTCCTTTTGCAGAACAAATGACCCTTTCATCGGGGTGGCCCAATTCATAACAGTAGCAAGATAACAGCTATGAAATAGCAACGAAAATAATATGGTTCTGGGGTCACGTCTACATAAGTAACTGTATGAAAGAGTCATGGAATTTGGAAGTTTGAAATCCAATGCCCTAGAGGAAGACATATATGTTGGTAAAGTAAAAGGGCAGAAAAAAAGAGGCAGCCACCAACAAGATGGAACAGTACAGTGGCTGCAACAATTAGCAAAATCAAAGAACCACTGTGAGGATGGCACAGGACAGGCAAGTGTTTCATTATATTGTGCACAGAGTTCCTATGATTCAAAACCCACTCGACAGCAACTAATAACAATAATTACAGGACTTGTGCTTCAAACAATATGATGAAGTAGATCTTAACTGAAACTCCTCTTAGTTTAGAGCATAGATTCTCAACCTGTGGGCCGCAACCGCTTTTGGGGAGTTGAATGACCTTTTCACATTGGTGGCCCGTTCATAACAGCAGCAAAATTAGAGTTATGATGTAGCAACAAAAATAATTTTATGATTGAGCAGTCACCATTACATGAGGAATGGTATCAAATGGCCGTGGCATTAGGAAGTTTGAGAACCACTGCCCTAGAGGAAGACAGACATTTTGGTAGAGTAGAAGGGCAGATAACGAGAGGCAGCTCACAGAAAGATGGAATAGCACAGTGGCTGCAATGATGAGTACTAGTAAAGAAATACTGTGAGGATGGCAGAGGACGGGGCCGCGTTATATTATATTGTGCATAGAGTTGCTATGAGCCAAAAATCACTTGAAGGCACCTAACAACAATATTTGCAGGACTTGTACTTCTAACAATATGGTCAAGCGGATCGTAAGAGAAACTCCCCTTAGTTTAGAGAAGCAGTTCTCAATCTGTGAATCAGAGCCATTTGGTGGTGTTGAATGACCCTATCATGAGGATGGCCTGATTCATAATTGTAGCAAAACTGCAGATATGAAGTAACAAGGGAAATTATTTTATAAATATGGGGTCACCACTACATGGGGAAAGGTATTAAATGGTTGTGGCATTAGGAAGCTTGAGAACCACTGCCGGAGAAGAAGAAAGAAATCTTGGGAGAATAAAAGGGCAGAAAATGAAAGGCTGGTCCCAAAATGATGGATTA
>NW_022106084.1:11549867-11561478 GCF_000313985.2 Echinops telfairi | reverse complement strand
ACCGGGCAGCATTTCATTATATTGTGCATAGAGTTGCTGTGATCAAAAACCCACTCGAAGGCACCTAACAACAATAAAAACAGGCCTTGTGCTTCTAATAATATGCTGAACTACATTTTTTTAAAAATACCTCCTTTAAGAGCAGAATTTCTCAACCTGTTTTTCGTGACCCTTTTGGGGGTTCGAATGACCCTTTCACAGGTGTGGCCCGATCCATAACTGTACCAAAATTAGTTTCAAAGTAGCAATGAAAATGATTTTATGATTGGGGCATCACCACTACATGAGCAAGTGTATGAAAGGGTCGTGGCATTAGGAAATTGGAGAATCACTGCCCTACAGGAACACACGTTTGGTACAGGAGAAAGGCAGCAAAAGAGAGGCAGCTTTCCAATAGTTGGATTTGCACAGTGAGTGCAAAAATGAGCGCAAGCCAAAAAACCACAGACAGGATGGCGTAGGATGAGGCACCGTTTCATTATATTGTGCATAGAGTTGCTATGGGCCAAAACCCACTCGATGGCCCCAAACAACATTAACAAAAGCACTTGTGGGTCTAACAATATCCTGAAGTAAACCTTAAGAGAAACTCCTCAGTTTAGAGCAGTGGTTCTCAACTGGTGGGTTGCGACCCCTCAGGGTATCGAACGACCCTTTCACATGGTTGCCCTGAACCAAAAAACAGTAGCAAAATTACACTTTGAATTAGCAATGAAAATAATTTTATGGTTGGGTGTTCACCGCTACATGGGGAACGGTATGAAAGAGTAGTGGCATTAGGAAAGTTGAGAACCATTGATCTAGAGGAAGACACAAATCTGGGTACAGAATGGCAGGGAAAGAGAGGCAGTCCACAACAAGTTGAATTAGCAAAGTGGCTGCAACTATGAGGCCAAGCAATGAACCACTGCGAGGATGGTACAAGATGGCGCAGCATTTCATTATATTGTGCACAGAGACATTATAAGCAAAAATAATTTCACGGCAATTAACAATAACAAAAGGACTTTTGCTTCTAACAATATGCTGAAGAAGACCTTAGGAGAGACTCCTCTTTGTTTAGAGCGGGGATTTCCAACATGTGAGGCGTGACCACGTTGAGGGGCGAATGACCCTTTCACAGTTGTGGCCCATTCATAACAATAGCAAAATTGTTATGAAGTAGCAACAAAAATAATCTTATATTTGGGCAGTTACCACTACATGAGGAATGGTATCAAAGGATCATGGCATAAGGAAGGTTGAGAACCACTGCCCTAGAGGAAGGCAGAAATGCTGGTACTGTAGAAGGGTAGCAAGTAAGAGGCAGCCCCTCCCCAAAATGGATTAGCACACTGACTACAAAAATGAGCGTAAGCAAAGAGCCACTGTGAGGATGGCAAAGGATGGCACAACCTTCCATTATATTGGACATATTGTTCCTATGGGTCAAAACCCAATCGACAGGACCTAACAACAACAACAACAACAAGAACAACAACAGTATTGTACTTCTAAAAATATGCTGAAGAAGACTTTAAGAGAAACTCGTCTTTGTTTAGAGCAATGGTTATCAACCTGTGGGTCGCGAACCCTTTGGAGACTCGAACGACACTTTCACAGGGGTGGCCCATTCATAACAGTAGCAAAATTATACTTACGAAGTATCAATAAACATCATTTTATGCTTCTGCAGTCACCACTATATGAGGAATGTTATCAAAGGGTCATGGCATTAGGAAGGTTGAGGACCGCTGCCCAAGAGGAAGACAGAAATCTTGGTAGAGTAGAAGGGCAGCAAGTGAGAGGCAGCCTCCAGAAAGATGGATTAGCACAGTGACTGCAACAATGAGCGCAAACAAACAACCACTCTGTGGATGGCACAGGATGAGGCAGCGTTTCATTATATTGTGCACAGGGTTGCTATGAGCAGAAGCCCACTCTATGGCACCTAAAAACAACAGGACTTGTGTATCTAACAATGTGCTGAACTATAGCTTAAGAGAGAGTCCTCTTAGTTTAGAGCAGCGGTTCCCAACCAGTGAGTCGCGAACCCTTTGGGGGGACCAACAACCCTTTCACAGGGGTGGCCCAATTCACAACAGTAGCAAAAGTACAGTTATGAAGTAGCAATGAAAATAATTTAGTGATTGCGGGTTCACCACTACTTTAGGAACGGTATGAAAAGGTCGTGGCATCAGGATGGTTGAAAACCACTGCCCTAGAGGGAGTCAGAAAACTTGATAGGGTAGAAGGGCAGCAAACGAGAGGCAGTGCACAAAAAGATTGTTTGGCAATGTGGCTGCAAGAATTAGGGCAAGCAAAAAGCATTGTGAGGATGGCATAGGCCAGGCCAGTGTTTCATATATTGTGCACAGGGTTGCTATGAGCCTTAACCCATTCTATGGCACCTAAAAACAGTAACAACAGAACTTGTGCGTTTAACAATGTACTGAACTGTATCTTAAGAGAAAGTCCTCTAAGTTTATAGCAAATGTTCTCTACGTGTGGGTCGCGACCACTTTAGGGGGATGAACGCCCCCTTCACTGAGGTGGCCTAATTCATAACAGTAGCAAAATTACAGTTATGAAGTAGCAATAAAAATAATTTATGACTGTGGAGTCACCACTAAATGAGGAATCGTATGAAAGGTCCATGGCATTAGGAAGGTTGAGGGCCACAGCTCTCGAGGAAGACACAAATCTTGGTACAGAAGGGCAACCAAAGAGAAGCAGTCCCCCAAAAGATGGACTAGCATAGTGGCTGTAACAATGAGGCCAAGCAAAGAACCGCTGTGAGGATGGCATAGGACGGTGTAGCCTTTCATTATATTGCGCATAGAGTTGCTATGAGACAAAACACACTCGACGGCACCCAACAACAACAACAGAAATTGTGCGCCTAATCATATGATGAACTAGAATTTAAGAGAAACTTCTCAAATTTAGAGCAGCGGTTCTCAAAATGTGGGTTGTGACCACTTTTGGGGTTTGAATGACCCTTTCACAGGGGTGACCTGATTCATGACAGTAGCAAAATTGCAGTTATGAAATAGCAACGGAAATAATTCTATGGTTGGGGGATCACCTCTCCATGAAGAATTGTATGAAAGGGTCGTGGCATTAGGAAGATTGAGAACCACTGCCCTAGAGGAAAACACATATCTTGGTAGAGAAAAGGGCCAGCAAAAGGGAGGCAGCCACCCAAATGTTGGATTAGCACAGTGGCTGCAACAAAGAGCGCAAGCAAGAGAAACCCTGAGGATGGCAAAGGATGGGGCAGCGTTTCATTATATTGTACATAGAGTTGCTATGAGCCAAGACACACTCGAAGGCACTAAATAACAACGGGACTTGTGCTTCTAACAATATGCTGAAGTAGAACTTAAGAGAAACCCCTATTAGTTTAGAGCAGCGGTTCTCATACTGTGGGTCAAGAAGCTTTTGGAGGGAAGAATGACCCATTCACTTGGGTGGTCTGATCCATGACACTAGCAAAATTACAGTCATGAGGTAGCAATGAAAACAATCTTATGGCTGGGTGTTTCCACTACATGAGGAACTGTATGAAAGGGTAGTGGCATTAGGAAGGTTGAGAACCAGTGATCTGGATGAAGACACAAATCTTGGTACCGAAGAGCAGAAAAGAGAGGCGGTCCCCAACAAGATAGAATAGCATAGTGTCAGCAACAATGAGCTCAAGCAAAGGACCACCGAGAGGATGGTACAGGATGGGGCAGCGTTTCATTATATTGAGCATAGAGTAGCTATGAGTCAAAAACCACTCATCACACCTATCAACAACAACAACAGGACTTGTGATTCTCACAATATGCTAAATTACATCTTAATATAAACACCTCTTCTAAGTTTAGAGCAGCGGATCTCAACCCGTGCGTCAAGACCCTTTCTAGGGTTTGAATGACCATTTCACAGATGTGTCCTCATCAAACACCCTTTCACCGATGTGGCCCAATCCATAACAGTAGCAAAGTGATTGTTATGAAATAGCAATGAAAATAATTTTATGATTGGGAGGTTACCAATACATGATGAAAGTGATGAAATGTTTGTGGCATTAGGAAGGTTGAGACCACTGCCCTAGCGGAACACAGAAATCTTGGTAGAGAAAAAAGGCAGAAAAATTGAAGCAGCCCTCCAAAATATGGATTAGCACTGTGGCTGCAACAATGAGCACAAGCAAAGAACCACTGTGAGGATGGCAGAAGACGGGGCAGCCTTTCATTATATTGTGCATAGAGTTGCTGAGCCAAAACCCACTTGACAGAATCTAACAATAAACACAGTACTTGTGCATCTAACAACATGCTGACCTATAACTTAAGAGATCTCCTCTTAGTTCAGAGCAGCGGTTCTCAACCTGTGGTTCGTGACACCTTTGACGGGTCGAGCGACCCACTGACAGGGGTTACCTGATTAATAAAAGTAGCAAAATTACAGTTTAGAAATAGCAATGAAAATAATTCTATTGTTGGGTGATCACATACATGAGGAACTGTATGAAAGGATCGTGGCATTATGGAAGTTGAGAACCACATCTTGGTACAGTAGAGGGGCAGCAAAAGAGAAGTAGCCTCCCCAAACTTGGATTAGCACAGTGGCTACAACAATGAGTGCAAGCAAAAGAACCACTGAGGATGGCGCAGGATGGGGCAGCGTTTCATTGCATTTTGCATAGAGCTGCTATGAGCCAATACACACTTGAAGGCCCCCAAAACAACAGTACTTCTGTTTCCAATAATATGCCGAAGTAGGCTTTAAGAGAAACTCCTATTGGTTAAGAGCAGCGGTTCTCAAACTGTGGGTCGCAACGCCTGTTTGGGGTCGAAAAACCCTTCCACAGTGGTGACCCAATTCATAACAGTAGTAAAATTACAGTCATGAAGTAGTGATGAAAATAATTTTATGGTTGGGATGTCACCACTACATGTGGAACAGTGTGAAAGGGTAGTGGCATTAGGAAGGTGGAGAAATACTGCTCTAGATGAAGACACAAATCCTGGTACAGAAGGGCAGGAAAATAGAGGCAGTCCCCAATAAGATGGATTAGCACAGTGGCTGCAACAGTGTGCTCAAGCATAGAACGACTGTGCTGATGGCACAGGACAGGACAGGGTTTCATTATATTGTGCATACAATTGCTATGAGCCAAAACTCACTAGATAGAACGTAGCAACATTAACAATAGTACATATGCTTCTAACAATATGCAGAACTAGATCTTAAGAGAAACTCCTCAAAATCTAGAGCAGCAGTTCTCTTCCTGTGAGTGGTGACCCCTTTTGGGGTTTGAACGACCCTTTTACAGAGGTGGCACGATTCAAAACAGTAGCAAAATTACAGTTATGAAGTGTCACCGAAAATAATTTCATAGTTGGGGGTCACCACTACATTTGGAACTGTATGAAAGGGTCGTGGCATTAGGAAGTTTGAGCCCCACTGTCCTAGAGGAAGACACAAATCTTAGTACAGTAGAAGGGCAGCAAAGGAGAGGCAGCCCCCCAAAAGATGGATTAGCGCAGGAGTTGCAACAACGTGCATAAGCAAGGAAACACTTTGAGGATGAGACATGACAGGGTCGCGTTTCATTGTATTGTGCATAGAGTTGTTATAAGTCAAAAACCACTTGATGGCACCTAACAACAATAAAAAAACAGGACTTCTGCTGCCCACGCCATGCTGAACTGCATCTTTAAAGAAACATCTCAGTTTAGAGCAGCTGTTCTAAACCTGTGGGTCACGACCACTTTTGGGGGTTGAACGACCCATTCACAGGTGTGGCCCAAATCATAACAGCAGCAAAATTACAGTTTTGAAGTAGCAATGAAAATAATATTTTGATTGGTGGTGGCACCACTACATGAGGAAAGGTATGAAAGGGTGGTGGTATTAAGAAGGTTGAGAATAACTGCCCTACAGGAAGACAGAAATTTTGGTAGAGTAGAAAGGCAGCAAAGGTGAGCCAGCCCCCAAAATGATGGATTAGCACAGTGCTGCACCAATGAGCGCAAGCAAAGAACCACTCTGAGAATGGCAGAGAACAGGGCAGTGTTTTATTATATTGTGCATAGAGTTGCTATGAGCCTAAACACACTAGACGACACCTAACAACAATAAAGACAGCACTTGTGCAGCTACAGTAAGCTGAATTATATCTTAAGAGAATTTCCTTTTAGTTCAGAGGAGCATTTCTCAAACTGTGGGTCGTGACCACATTGTGGGGTTGAATGAGAATTTCACAGGGGTAACCTCAGTCATAAGAGTAGAAAAATTACAGTTATGAAATAGCAACGAAAAAAATTCTATGGTAAGGGGTCTCCACTACAAGAGGAACTGTATGAAAGGGTCATGGCATTAGGAAGATTGAGAATCTCTGTACAAAAGGAAGACACAAATCTTGATACAGTAGAAAAGCAGCAAAATAGAGTCAGCCCACCACAAGATGGAATAGCACAGTGGCTGCAACAATGAGCACAAGCCAAAGAACCACTGTGAGGATGACACAGGATGGGGCAGTGTTTAATTTTATTGTACATAGAGTTGTGAAGAGTCAAAACCCACTCGACAATACCTAACATCAAGAACAACAGATCTTGTCTTTCTAACAATGTGCTGAAGTAGACCTTAAGAGAAAATCCTATTAGTTTGGAGCAGTAGTTCTCAGCATGTTGATCGCGACCCCTTTGGTGGGACAAAAGATGCTTGCAAAGCGGTGGTCCATTCATAACAGTAACAAAATTAGTGTTATGAAGTACAATGAAAATAATTTTATGATTGGGGGGTCACCACTACATGAGAAATGGTATGAAAGGGTTGTGAAATTAGGAAGGTTGAGAACCACTAACCAAAGGAAGACAGAAATCTTGGTAGAGTAGGCAGCAAACAAGAGGCAGTCCCACAAAAGTTGGATTAGCATAGTGGCTGCAACAATGAGCCCAAGCAAGGAACCACTGTGAGGATCGCATAGGATTTGGCAGCGTTTCATTATATTGTGCAGAGAGTTGCTCTGAGCCAAAAGACACTTGACGGAACGTAACAACATTAACAACAGGATATATGTTTCTAACAATATACTGAACTAAATTTAGAGCAGCAGTTCTCATCCTGTGGGTCATGACCACTTTAGGCGATTGAAAGACCCTTTCACAGCGGTGAGCCGAGTCAAAACAGTAGCGAAATTAGAGTTATGACATAGCAACAAAGCAATTATATGGTTGCGTAGTCCCACTACGGGAGGCACGGTATGAAAGTGTCACTGCCTTAGGAATGTTGAGAACCAGTGCCCTAGAGGAAGATACAAATCTTGATATAGTAGAAAGGCAGCAAAATAGAATCAGTCCCCAAGAAGATGGAATAGCATAGTGGCTACAACAATAAGTGCAAGCCATAGAACCATTGTGAGGATGGCACAGGATGGGGCAGCATTTCATTGTATTGCACATAGAGCTGCTGTGAGTCAAAACCCATTAGAGAGAATCTAACAACAAAAACAACAGGACATGTGCTAACAATGTTCTGAATTAGATATTATGAGAAACTCCTATTAGTTTAGAGCAGTGTTTCTAAAACTGGGGATCACGACGCCTTTAGGGGGACAAAGGACCTTTTCACATGGGTGGTCTGATTCATACAAGACGCAAAATTACAGTCATGAAAATAATGTTATTGCTGGGATGTCACCACTACATGAGGAACGGTATGAAAGGGTAGTGGCTTTAGGAAGGTTGAGAACCACTGCTCTAGATGAAGACTCAAATCTTGGTACAGACAGGCAGGAAAAGAGGGGCAGTCCCCAACAAGATAGATTAGCATACTGGTTGCAACAATGAGCTCAAGCAAAGAACCACTGTGAGGATGGCACAGAATGGGGCAGCATTTCCTTATATATATTGTGCATAGAGTTGCTGTGAGCCAAAACCACTCGACGGAACTTAGCAGCATTAACAATAGTACTTGTGCGTCTAACAATATGCTGAACTAGATCTTAAGAGAAACTCCTCAAAGTCTAGAGCAGCCGTTCTCATCCTGTGGGTGGCGACCCCTTTGGGGGATCAAATGGACCTTTCAGAGAGGTGGCACAATTAATAACAGTAGCAAATTTACAGTTATAACATGAGAACGAAAATAATTTCATGGTTAGGGGAGACCACTACATGAGGAACTGCATGAAAGGTTTGTGGCATTAGGAAGTTTGAGAATCGCTGCCTTATAGGAAGACACAAACCTTTGTACAGTAGAAGGGCCGCAAAGAGAGGCAACCCAAAAAAGATGGATTAGCACAGGAGCTGCAACAATGTGCATAAGCAAAGAACAACTTTGCGGATGTGACAGGACGGGGTTGCGTTTCATTTTACCGTTCATAGAGTTGCTATGAGTCAAAAACCACTTGATGGCACCTAATAACAACAACAACAAAAAACAGGACTTGTGCTGCTCACAATATGCTGAACTACATCTTTAAAGAAACACCTTAGTTTAGAGCAGCTGTTCTCAACCTGTGGGTCGTGAAACTTTTGGGGGTAGCCCAATGAACGACCCATTCACAGGGGTGGCCCAATTCATAACAGCAGCAAACTTACAGTTTTGAAGTAGCAATGAAAATAATTTTTTGATTGGCGGGGGGGGGGGGGGGGGGGGGCAGGTCACCACTACATGAGGAAAGATATGAATGGGTAGTGACATTCGGAAGGTTGACAACAACAGCCTTTTGGAAGACAGAAATCTTGGTAGAGTAGAAGGGCAGCAAAAATGAGGCAGCCACCCAAAAGATGGATTAGCACAGTTGCTGCAACAATGAACTCAAGCAAAGAACCACTCTGAGAATGGCAGAGGATGGGGCAACATTTAAATATATTGTGCATAGGGTTGCTGAGCCAAAACCCACTCAACAGCACCTAACAACAAAAACAATACGTCTTGTGCTTCTAACAATGTGCTGAATTAGACCTTAAGAGAAACTCCTATTAGTTTAGATCAGTAGTTCTCAATGTGTCGGTCGCGACCCCCTTGGGGGAACCAAGGACGCTTTCACAGCTGTGGCCCAATCATAACATTAGCAAAAATAGAGTTATGAAGGAAAATGAAGATAATTTTATGATTGGGCAGTCACCACTACATGATGAATGGTATGAAAGGGTCGTGGAATTAGGAAGGTTGAGAACAACTGCCCTACAGGAAGACAGAAATCTTGGTAGAGTAGAAGGGCAGTAAACAAGAGGCAGCCCTCCAAAAGTTGGATTAGCACAGTGGCAGCAACATTGAGAGCAAGCAAAGAACCACTGTGAGGATGGCACAGGACAGGGCAGCATTTCTTTACATAGTGCATAGAGTTGCTATGAGCCTAAACACATTTGACGGAACTTAACATCATTAACAGCAGGACATGTGTGTCTAACAATATGCTGAACTAGATCTTAAGAGAAAAGCCTCTATATTTAGAGCAGAGGATCTCAACCTGTGGGTCGTGACCCCTTTAGGGGTTTGAATGCCCCTTTCACACGGGTGACCTAGGTCATAACAATAGCAAAATTACAGTTATGAAGTAGCAATGGAAAAAAAAATTATATGGCTGAGGGGTCTCGACTACAAGAGGAACTGTATGAAAGGGTCATGGCATTAGGAAGTTTGAGATACACTGCCCTAGTGGAAGACACAAATCTTGATACTGTAAAAAGGCAGCAAAATATAGTCAGCCCCCAACAAAATGGAATAGCACAGTGGCTGCAACAATGAGCACAAGCAAAAGAAACACTGTGAGGATTGCACAGGATGGGGAAGTGTTTCATTATATTGTACACAGAGTTGCTATGAGTCAAAATCCCCTTTGCAGCACCTAAAAACAAAAACCACAGGACATGTGCTTCTAACAATGTGTTGAAGTAGACATTAAGAGTAACTCCTAGTAGTTTAGAGCAGCGGTTCTCAAAGTGTGGGTCGCGAGGCCATTGTGGGGAAGAAATAGCCTTTCACATGGGTGGTCTGATTCATAACAGTAGCAAAATTACAGTCTTGAAGTAGCAATGAAAATAATTTTATGGTTGGGATGTCACCTCTACATGCGGAACGGTATGAAAAGGTAGCAGCATTAGGAAAGTTGAGAACCACTCCTCTAGATGAAGACATACATCTTGGTACAGAAGGGCAGAAAATGAGAAGCAGTCCCCAACAAGAAGGATTAGCAGAGTGGCTGCAACAATGAGCCCAAGCAAAATCCACTGTGAGGACGGCACCGGATGAGGCAGCATTTCATTATATTGTGCATAGAGACGACAAGAGCCAAAATTCACTCAACAGAACTTAACAGCCCCCATCAAGATGGAATAACACAGTGGCTGCAACAATGAGCGCAAGCCAAAGAACCACTGTGAGGATGGCACAGGATGGGGCAGCGTTTCATGATATTGTACATAGAGGTGGTATGAGTCAAAACCCACTGGACAGCACCTACCAACACAAACAATAGGACATGTACTTCTAACAATGTTCTGAAGTAGACATTATGAGAAGCTCCTTTTAATTTAGAGCAGTGGTTCTAAAACTGGGGGTCACAATGCCTTTGGGGGGACAAAGGACCCTTTCACATAGGTGGTCTGATTCATAACAGTAGCAAAATTATAGTCATGCAATAGCAATGAAAATTCTGTTATGGTTGGGATGTCACCACTACATGAGGAACGGTATGAAAGGGTAGTGGCTTCAGGAAGGTGGAGAACCACTGCTCTAGATGAAGACTCAAATCTTGGTACAAACAGGCAGGAAAAGAGGGGCAGTCCCCAACAAGATGGATTAGCATAGTGGCTGCAATAATGAGCTCAAGCAAAGAACCACTGTGAGGATGGCACAGAATGGGACAGCATTTTGTAATATAAAGTGCATAGAGTTGCTATGAGCCAAAACCCACTCGACGGAACTTAGCAACATTAACAATAGTACTTGTGTGTATAACAATATGCTGAATTAGATCTTAAGAGAAACTACTCAACATCTAGAGCAGCGGTTCTCATTCTGTGGGTGGTGACCCCTTTGGGGGGGCGTGTCAAACGACCCTTTCACAGAGGTGGCACAATTCATAACAGTAACAAAATTACAGCTATAAAGTGACAACGGAAATAATTTCATGGTTGGGGGAGACCACTCCATGAGGAACTGCATGAACGGGTTGTGGCATTAGGAAGTTTGAGAATCACTGCCTTATAGGAAGACTCAAATCTTTGTATAGTAGAAGGGCCACAAAGAGAGGCAACCCCAAAAAAGATGGATTAGCACAGGAGTTGCAACAATGGGCATAAGCAAAGAACAACTTTGAGGATGTGACAGGACGGGGTTGCGTTTCATTTTACTGTGCATAGAGTTGCTATGAGTCAAAAACCACCTGCTGGCACCTAACAACAACAACATAAAAATAGGACTTGTGATGTTCACAATATGCTGAACTACATCTTTAAAGAAAAACCTCCGTTTTTGAAGGTAATCAAGCGGCCATCAAGCTCAGAAGCAACAAAGCCCACATGGAAAAAGCACACCAGCCTATGCAACCACGAGGTGTCGAAGGGATCAGGTGTAAGGCATCATCAGAACAAAAAATCTTACCATAGTGAATGATGGGGGGAGT
>NW_022106084.1:11547230-11549767 GCF_000313985.2 Echinops telfairi | reverse complement strand
AAGCCATAGAACCATTGTGAGGATGGCACAGGATGGGGCAGCATTTCATTGTATTGCACATAGAGCTGCTGTGAGTCAAAACCCATTAGACAGAATCTAACAACAAAAACAACAGAACATGTGCTAACAATGTTCTGAATTAGATATTATGAGAAACTCCTATTAGTTTAGATCAGTGGTTCTCAAACTGGGGGTCACGACGCCTTTAGGGGGACAAAGGACCTTTTCACATGGGTGGTCTGATTCATACCAGACGCAAAATTACAGTCATGAAAGTAATGTTAATGCTGGGATGTCACCACTACATGAGGAACGATATGAAAGGATAGTGGCTTTAGGAAGGTTGAGAATCACTGCTCTAGACGAAGACTCAAATCTTAGTACAGACAGGCAGGAAAAGAGGGGCAGTCCCCAACAAGATAGATTAACATACTGGTTGCAACAATGAGCTCAAGCAAACAACCACTGTGAGGATGGCACAGAATGGGGCAACGTTTCCTTATATATTGTGCATAGAGCTGCTATGATCCAAAACCCACTCGACGGAACTTAGCAGCATTAACAATAGTACTTGTGTGTCTAACAATATGCTGAATTAGATCTTAAGAGAAACTATTCAACATCTAGAGCAGCGGTTCTCATTCTGTGGGTGGTGACCCCTTTGGGGGGGGTGTCAAACGACCCTTTCACAGAGGTGGCACAATTCATAACAGTAACAAAATTACAGCTATAAAGTGACAACAGAAATAATTTCATGGTTGGAGGAGACCACTCCATGAGGGACTGCATGAAAGGGTTGTGGCATTAGGAAGTATGAGAATCACTGCCTTATAGGAAGACTCAAATCTTTGTATAGTAGAAGGGCCGCCAAGAGAGGCAACCCCAAAAAAGATGGATTAGCACAGGAGCTGCAACAATGTGCATAAGCAAAGAACAACTTTGAGGATGTGACAGGACGGGGTCGCGTTTCATTTTACTGTGCATAGAGTTGCTATGAGTCAAAAACCACCTGCTGGCACCTAACAGCAACAACATAAAAATAGGACTTGTGATGTTCACAATATGCTGAACTACATCTTTAAAGAAAAAAACCTCTTAGTTTATAGCAGCTGTTCTCAACATGTGGGTCACGACCCCTATGGGAGTTGAACGACGCTTTCACGGGGTGGCCAAATTCATAATATTAGCAAAATCACTGGTTTGAAGTAACAATGAAAATAAATTCATTATTGGGGGAGGAGGATCACCAATACATGAAAAGTATGAAAGAGTCGTGGCATTAGGAAGGTTGAGAACAATTGTCCTATAGGAAGACAGAATTCTTGGTAGAGTATAAGGGCAACAAAAATGAGGCAGTCCCCCAAAAGATGGATTAACAAGGTGGCTGCAACTATGAGCTCAAGCAAAGAACCATTTTGAGAATGGCAGAGGACAGGGCAGCGTTTAATTATATTGTGCATAGAGTTGCTGAGCCAAAACCCACTCAACAGAACCTAACAACTAAAGCAACAGGTCTTGTGCTTCTAACAATGTGCTGAAGTCGACTTTAAGAGAAACACCTATTAGTTTAGAGCAGCGGTTCTCAGCGTGTTGGTCGCGACCCCTTTGGGGGGACCAAGGATGCTTTCACAGCGGTGGCCCATTCATAACAGTAGCAAAATTAGAGTTATGAAGTAAAATGAAGATAATTTTATGATTGGGCAGTCACCACTACATGAGGAATGGTATGAAAGAGTAATGGAATTAAGAAGGTTGAGAATAACTGCCCTACAGGAAGACAGAAATATTGGTTGAGTAGAAGGGCAGCAAACAAGAGGCAGTCCCCCAGAAGTTGGATTAGCACAGTGGAAGCAACATAGAGAGCAAGCAAAGAACCACTGTGAGGATGGCACAGGACAGGGCAGCATTTCATTACATAGTGCATACAGTTGCTATGAGCCTAAACACACTCAACGGAACTTAACATCATGAACAGCAGGACATGTGCGTCTAACAATATGCAAAACCAGATCTTAAAAAGAAAAGCCTCTATATTTAGAGCAGCGCTTCTCAACCTGTGGGTCGCCATGCCTTTTTCAGTTTGAACGACCCTTTCACAGGGGTGGCCCAATTCATAATAGCAGCAAAATTACAGTTTTGATGTAGCAATGAAAATAGTTTTTTGATTGGGGAGGTCACCACTACATGATGAAAGGTATGAAAGTGCCGTGGCATTAGGAAGGTTGAGAATAACTGCCCTACAGGAAGACAGAAATTTTGGTAGAGTAGAAGGGCAGCAAAATTGAGGCAGCCCCCAAAAAGATGGATTACCACAGTGGCTGCAACAATGAGTGCAAGAAAAGAACCACTGTGAGAATGGCAGAGAACAGGGCAGCGTTTTATTACATTGTGCATAGAGTTGCTAGGAGCCTAAACACACTCGACAACACCTAACAACAATAACGACAGGACTTGTGCGTCTACAATATGCTAAATTATTTCTTAAGAGAATCTAATTTTAATTCAGAGAAGCAGTTCTCAAATTGTGGGTCGTGACC
>NW_022106084.1:11544347-11546279 GCF_000313985.2 Echinops telfairi | reverse complement strand
TGAGCCAAAACCCACTCGACAGAACCTAACAACGAAAGCAACAGGTCTTGTGCTTCTAACAATGTGCTGAAGTCGACCTTAAGAGAAACACCGATTAGTTTAGAGCAACGGTTCTCAATGTGTCGGTCGCAACCCCTTTGGGGGGACCAAGGACGCTTTCACAGCGGTGGCCCACTCCTAACAGTAGCAAAATTAGAGTTATGAAGTTAAATGAAGATAATTTTATGATTGGGCAGTCACCACTACATGAGGAATAGTATGAAGGAGTCAGGGAATTAAGAGGGTTGAGAACTGCCCTACAGGAAGACAGAAATCTTGGTTGAGTAGAAGGGCAGCAAACAAGAGGCAGCCCACCAGAAGTTGGATTAGCACAGTGGCAGAAACAATGAGCACAAGCAAAGAACCATTGTGGGGATGGTACAGGACCGGGCAGCATTTCATTATATTGTGCACAGAGTTGCTGTGATCCCCCAGTCAAGGACACGGAACAACAAAAACAACAGGCCTTGTGCTTCTAACAATATGTTGAACTATATCTTTTAAAAAAAACACCTCCTTTAAGAGTAGAGGTTCTGAATTCTGGTTCGCGAACCCTTTGGAGGTTCAAATGACCCTTTCACAGGTGTGGCACGATTCATAACTGTACCAAAATTTAAACTTCAAAGTAGCAATGAAAATAATTTTATGATTGGGTGTCACCACTACATGAGGAACTGTATAAAAGGGTCGTGGCATTAGGAAATCTGAGAACCACTGCCGTAGAGGAAGACACATATATTGGTACAGGAGAAGGGCAGCAAAAGAGAGGCAGCTTTCCAATAGTTGTATTAGCACAGTGGCTGAAAAAATGAACACAAGCCACAGAACCACAGACAGGACGGCACAGGAGGGGACAGCGTTTCATTATATTGTACACAGAGTTGCTATGAGCCAAAGCCACTCGATGGCCCCTAACAACAGTCACAACAGGTTTTGTGGGTTTAACAATATGCTGGCGTAAACCTTAAGAGAAACTCCTCAGTTTAGAGCATTGGTTCTCAACTAGTGTGTCGCGACCTCTTTGGGTGTTGAACGACCTTTTCACATGGGTGGCCTGAATTAAAACAGTAGCAAAATTGCACTTTGAAGTAGCAATGAAAATAATTTAATGGTTGGGTGGTCACCACTACATGAGGAACAGTATGAAAAGAATAGTGGCATTAGGAAAATTGAGAAAAATTGCTGTAGAAGAAGACACAAATCTTGGTACAGAGGGGCATGAAAAGAGTCAGTCCACAACAAGTTGGATTAGCATAGTGGCTGCAAAATGAGGCCAAGCAATGAACTACAGCGAGGATGGAACAGGACGGGGCACCATTTCATTATATTGTGCATCGAGTTATTATGAGGCAAAATCATTCGATGGCAATTACCAACAATAACAACAGGACTTGTGCTTCTAACAATATCCTGAAGAAGACCTTAAGAGAAACTCCTCTTTGTTTAGAGCAGCCTTCCATCTCATTGGACATAGAGTTCCTATGGGTCAAAACCCAATCGAGAGACCTAACAACAACAACAACAACAACAACAACAACAACAACAGCAACAACAGTATTATACTTCTAAAAATATGCTGAAGAAGACGTTAAGAGAAACTTGTCTTTGTTTAGAGCAGTGGTTATCAGCCTGTGGGTCCTGAACCCTTTGGAGATTCGAACGACACTTTTGCAGGGGTGGCCTATTAGTAACAGTAGCAAAATTATACTTATGATTGGTAGAGTAGAAGGACAGCAAGTGAGAGGCAGCCTACAGAAAGATGAATTGACACAGTGACTGCAACAATGAGAGAAAGCAAAGAACCACTGTGTGGATGGCACAGGATGGTGCGGCTTTTCATTATATTGTGCTTAGAGTTGCTATGATCCAAAACCCACTCGAAGGAACCGAACA
>NW_022106084.1:11541654-11543081 GCF_000313985.2 Echinops telfairi | reverse complement strand
AAGGAAGCTAAAAAGAGGCAGCCCCAACAAGATGGAACAGTACAGTGCCTGCAACAATGAGGGAAATCAAAGAACCACTGTGAGGATGGCACAGGACAGGCAAGCGTTACATTACATTGTGCATAGAGTTTCTATGATCCAAACCCCATTCGATGGCACCTAATAACAATAACTACAGGACTTGTGCTTCAAACAATATGGTAAAGTAAATCTTAACTGAAACTCCTATTAGTTTAGAGCAGAGATTCTAAAACTGTGGGCTGCGACCCCTTTTGGATGGTGAAATGGCCCTTTCATATTGGTGGTCCGTTCATAACACTAGCAAAATTAGAGTTATGTCGTAGCAACAAAAATAATGTTATGATTGGGAGGTCACCATTACGTGAGGAATAATATCAAATGGCCATGGCATTAGGAAGGTTGAGAACCACTGCCCTGTAAGAAGGAAGAAATCTTTGTAGAGTAGAAGGGCAGCAAATGAGAGGCAGGTCCCCAAAAGATGATGACACATATATTGGTACAGGAGAAGGGCAGCAAAAGAAAGGCCGCTTTCCAATAGTTGGATTAGCACAGTGGCTGCAAAAGTGAGCACAAGCCAAAGAACCACAGATAGGATGGCACAGGAGGGAGTAGCATTTCATTATATTGTGCACAGAGTGGCTATGAGCCAAAACGCACCTGACGGCCCCTAACAACCAAAACAACAGGACTTGTGGATCTAATGATATGCTGAAGTAGACCTTAAGAGAAACACCTCAGTTTAGAGCAGCGGTTCTCAACCTGTGAGTCGTGAGCCCTTTGGGGGGTGGTGGGGGTCTAAGGACCTATTTACATGGGTGTCCTGATTCAAAACGGTAGCAAAATTACAACTATGAAGTAGCAATGAAAATAATTTTATGGTTCAGGTGGTCACCACTACATGAGGAATGGTATGAAAGATTAGTGGTATTAAAAAATTTGAGAACCATTGCTGTAGAGGAAGACACAAATCTTGGTACAGTAGGGCAGGAAAGGAGAGACAGTCCACAAGTTTGATTAGCATAGTGGCTGCAACTATGAGGCCAAGCAATGAACCACTGCGAGGATGGCACAGGACCGGGCAGCATTTCATTATGTTGTGCATAGAGTTACTATGAGCCAAACTCGTTCGACTGCAATTACTAACAATAACAACAGGATTTGTGCTTCTAACAATATGCTGAAGAAGACCATAAGAAAAACTCTTTGTTTAGAACAGGCGTTCTCAACCTGTGGGCCGCGACCCCTTTGAGGGGACGAATGACACTTTCACTGTGGTGGCCCGTTCATAATAGTAGCAAAATTTTTGTTATGAAATAGCAATAAAAATAATCTTATGGTTGGGCTGTCACCACTACATGAGGAATGGTATCAAAGGATTGTGGCATTAGGAAGGTCGAGAACCACTG
>NW_022106084.1:11535642-11539568 GCF_000313985.2 Echinops telfairi | reverse complement strand
CAAACAGGATGGCACAGGAGGGGGCAGCGTTTCATTATATGGTGCATAGAGTTGCTACTGGCCAAAACCCACTCGACGGCCTCTATCAACAATACCAAAAATCTTGTGGGTCTAACAGCATGCTGAAGTAAACCTTAAGAGAAACTCCTCAGTTTAGAGCAGCGGTTCTCAACTAGTGGGTCACGACCCCTTTGGGGTGTTGAACGACCCTTTCACATGGCTGGCCTGAATCAAATCAGTAGCAAAATTACACTTTGAATTAGCAATGAAAATAATTTTATGGTTGGGTGTTCACCACTACATGAGGAGTGGTATGAAAGAATAGTGGCATTTGGAAAGTTGAGAACCATTGCTCTAGGGGAAGACACAAATCTTGGTACAGAAAGGCAGGAAAAGGGAGGCAGTCCAAAACAAGTTGGATTAGTAAAAGTGGCTGCAAAAATGAGGCTATGCAATGAACCACTGTGAGAATGGCACAGGACGGCACAACATTTCATTATATTGTGCATAGAGATATTGTGAGCAAAAATCATTTGACGGCAATTAACAACAATAACAAAAGGACATGTGCTTCTAACAATACGCTGAAGAAGACCTTAAGAGAGACTCCTCTTTGTTTAGAGCAGGGATTCTCAACATGTGGGTCGTGAACAATGGAGGGGACAAACAACCCTTTTCAGCGGTGGCCTGCTCATAACAATAGCAAAATTATTGTTATGAAGTAGCAACAAAAATAATCTTATGATTGGGCGGTCACCGCTACATGAGGAATGGTATCAAAGGATCGTGGCATTAGGAAAGTTGATAACCACTGCCCAAGAGGAAAGAAGAAAGAAATGCTGGTACAGTAGAAGGGCAGCAAATAAGAGGCAGCCCCCAAAAGATGGTTTAGCACACTGGCTACAACAATAAGCGTAAGCAAAGAACCACTGTGAGAATGGCACAGGACAGTGCAGCCTTCCATTATATTGGACATAGAGTTCCCATGGGTCAAAACCCAATAGACAGCACCTAACAACAACAGCAGTATTGTACTTCTAAAAATATGCTGAAGAGGACTTTAAGAGAAACATGTCTTTGTTTAGAGCAGTGGTTATCAACCTGTGGGTCGCGAACGCTTTGGAGATTCGAACGACATTTTCACAGGGATGGTCCATATGTAACAGTAGCAAAATTATACTTATGAAGTAGCAACAAAAATAATTTTATGACTGTGTAGTCACCACTATATGAGGAACGGTATCAAAGGGTTGTGGCATTAGGAAGGTTGAGAACCACTGCCCTAAAGGAAGACAGAAATCTTGGTAGAGTGGAAAGGCATCAAATGAGAGGCAGCCTCCAGAAAGATGGATTAGCACAGTGACTGCAACAAGGGGTGCAAGCAAACAACCACTGTGTGGATGGTAGAGGATGGGGCAGAGTTTCATTATACTGTGCATAGAGTTGCTATGATCCAAAACCCACTCGAAGGCACCTAACAACAACTACAGGACGTGTACTTCTAACAATATGGTGAAGTAGATGTTAAGAGAAACACCTCAATTTAGAGTAGCGGTTCTCAACCTGTGAGTCACGCCCCTTGTGGGGGGCGTCAAATGACCCTTTCACAAATTTGGCCTGATTCATAAGGGTAGCAAAATTACAAAATTGAAGTAGCAATTTAAAAAAAATGATTGGCATCACCACCGCATGGGGAACGGTATCAAATGATCGTGGCATTAGGAAGATTGAGATCCACTTCTTTGAAGGAAGAAACAAATCTTGCTATTGTAGAAGGGCAGCAAATGAGAGGCAGGTCCCCAAAAGACAGATTAGCACAGTGGCAGCAAGAATGAAGACAAGTGAATAAACACTGTGAGGATCGCCCAGGACAAGGCATCTTTTCATTATATTGTGCATAGAATTCCTATGAGCCAAAACCCTCTCTACGGCACCTAAAAACAATATCAACAGTACTTGTGGGTCTAACACAATGCTGAAGTAAACTTTAAGAGAAACTGCTCAAGTTAGAGCAGGAGTTTTCAACCTGTGGGTCGGGACCCCTATGGGGGTTTGAACGATCCTTTCACATTGGTGGCCTGATCCATCAGAGTAGCAAAATTACATTTATGAAGTAGCAATGAAACTAATCTTATGGTTGGGGGATCACCACTACATAAGGATCGGCACGAAAGGGTAGTGGCACTAGGAAGTTTGAGAACCACTGTTCTAGATGAAGACACATATCTTGGTACAGAATGGCATTTTAAAGAGAGGCAATCCAAAACCAGATGGATTAGCATTGTGGCTGCAACAGTGAGGCTAAGCAAAGAATCATTGTGAGGATGGCACAGGGCAGTGCAGCATTTCCTTATATTGTGCAGGGGATGTTATGATCCAAAACCAACCTTACAGCATCTAACAACAATAGCATCAGGGCTTGCATGTCTGACATATTCCAAACTATATCTTAAGAGAATCTCCTCTTAGTTCAGAGCAGAAGGTCTCAACCTGTGGGTCGCGGCTCCTTTTGTGGATCAAATGACCCTTTAATAGAGGAAGCCTGATTCATAACTGTACCAAAATTAGTTATGATGTAGCAACGAAAATAATATTATGATTCTGGGGTCACCTCTACTAGAGGAAATGTAAGAAAGGGTCAAGGAATTTGAAAGTTTGAGAAACACTGCCCTAGAGGAAGACATATATGATGGTAAAGTAGAAGGACAGCAAAAAAGAGGCAGCCCCCAACAAGATGGAACAGTACAGTGGCTGCAACAATGAGCGAAATCAAAGAACCACTGTGGGGATGGCACAGGACAGGCAAGCATTACATTACATTATGTGCATAGAGTTGCTATGAAACAAATCCCACTAGAGGACACCTAATAACAATAACTACAGGACTTGTGCTTCAAACAATATATGGTGAAGTAGTTCTTAACTGAAACCTATTAGTTTAGAGCAGAAATTTTCAACCTGGGGCCGCGACCCCTTTTGGGGGGGGGTAAATGACCATTTCACATTGGTTGCCCGTTCATAACAGTAGCAAAATTAGAGTTATGAAGTAGCAAAAAAAATAATTTTATGATTGGGCGGTCACCATTACATGAGGAATGGTATCAAATGGCCGTGGCATTATGAAGGTTGAGAACCACTGTCCTAGAGGAAGACAGACCTATTGGTAGAGTAAAAGGGCAGATAACGAGAGGCAGCCCCCAGAAAGATGGAATAGCACAGTGGCAGGAATGATGAGCGCTAGCAAATAAACACTGTGAGGATGAAAGTGGATGGGACAGCCTTTCATTATATTGTGCATAGAGTTGTTGTGAGCCAAAACCACTCGAAGGCACATAACAACAATAACTACAGGACTTGTACTTCTAACAATATGGTGAAGTAGATCTTAAAAGAAACTCCCCTTAGTTTAGAGCAGCAGTTCTCAACTTGTGAATCGAGGCCATTCGGGGTGTCAAATGACCCTTTCACAAGGGTGGCCCGATTCATAACTGTAGCAAAATTACAGATATCAAATAGCAATGAAAATTGTTTTATGATTATGGGGTAACCACTACAAGATGAATGGTATCAAAGGGTTGTGGCATTAGGAAGCTTTAGAACCACTGCCCTAGAGGAAGAAAGATATTTTGGTAGAATATAAGGGCAGCAAATGAGAGGTGTGCCCCCAAAACATGGATTATCACAGTTGCAGAAACCATGAGCACAAGCAAAGAACCACTGTAGGCATGCCTAAGGGCCAGGCAGCATTTCATTATATTGTGCACAGAGTTGCTATGATCCACATCCCACTAGAGGGCACCTAACAACAATAACAACAGGCCTGTGCTTCTAACAATATGCTGAAGTAGATTTTAAAACAAACTCCTCCTTTAAGAGCAGAGGTTCTCAACCTGTGGGTCACAACCCCTTTGGGGCTTCAAATGATC
>NW_022106084.1:11532700-11534401 GCF_000313985.2 Echinops telfairi | reverse complement strand
TGTGCTTAGAGTTCCTATGAGTCATAAACCACTCTACGGCCTAACAACAAGAGGACTTGTGCTTCTCACAATGTGTTGAACAACATCTAAAGAGAAACACCTGGTAGTTTAGAGCCGCGGTTATCAACCTCTGGGTAGCAAACCCTTTTGGGGGTTGCACGACCCTTTCGCATGGGTGGCCCTTTCATAATTTTAGCAAAATTACAGTTATGAAATAGCAATAAAATAATTTTATGATTGGATGGTCACCACTACATGAGGAATGGTATGAAAGGTCATGGCATTAAGAAGGTTAAGAAACACTGCCCTATAAGAAGACAGAAATCTTGGTAGTGTAGAAGGGCAGCAAATGAGAGGCAGACCCCAAAAGATGGTTATCACAAGCAAAGAACCACTGTGAGGATGTCACAAGGAGGAGCAGAATTTCATTATATTGTTCATAGGTTTGCTATGAGCCAAAACCAACTCGACGGCACCTAACAACAATAACTACAGAACTTGTGCTTCTAACAATATGGTGAAATTGATCTTAAGAGAAACTCGGCTTAGTTCAGAGCAGCAGTCCTCAACATGTGGGTCATGACACATTTGGGGCTTGAACAACCCTTCACAGGGGTGGCCCGATTTATGACCGTACCAAAATTACAGTTATCAAGTAGCAATGAAAATATTTTATGGTTGGGGTTTCTCCACTACGTGAGGAAATGTATGAAATGGCCGTGGCATTAGGAAGGTTGAGATCCAATACCCTAGAGGAAGACACAAATCTTGGTACAGTAGAAGGGCAGTAAACGAGAGGCAACACCCAAAAAGATGGATTAGCACACTAGCTGCAACAATGAGCACAAACAAAAAACAACTGTGAGCATGGCACAGAATGGGGCAGCATTTCATTATATTGTGCACAGGGTTGCTATGAGCTGAAATCCACGCTACGGCACCTAAAAACAGTAACAACAGGCCTTGTGTGGCTAATAATGTGCTGAACTATATCTTAAGAGAAAGTCCTTACAGTAGCGGTTCCCAACCAGTGAGTCATGAGCATTTTGGGGGGACAAACAACCCTTTCTCAGGGGTGTCCCAATTCACAACAGTAGCAAAATTACAGCTATGAAGTAGCAATGAAAATAATTTTATGATTGAGGGTTCACCACTACTTGTGGAATGGCACGAAAAGGTCGTGGCATCAGGATGGTTGAAAACCACTGCCCTAGCGGGAGTCAGAAAAATTGGTAGAGTAGAAGGGCAGCAAATGGGAGGCAGTCCGCAAAAGGATGGACTGGCAATGTGGCTGCAATAATTAGGGCAAGCAAAAAGCACTGTGAGAATGGCCCAGGATGGGCCAGTGTTTCATTATATTGTTCACAGGGTTGCTATGAGACTTAACCCACTCTATGGCACCTAAAAACAATAACAACAGGACTTGTGCATTTAACAATGTGCTGAGCTATATCTTAAGAAAAAGTCCTCTTAGTTTAGAGCAAATGTTCTCAATGTGTGGTCAAGACTACTTTAGGGCAATGAACGCCCCTTTCACAGGGGTGGCCTAATTCATAACAGTAGCAAAATTACAGTTATGAAGTAGCGATAAAAATAATTTATGATTGTGGGGTCACCACTAAATGAGGAATCTTATCAAAGGGTCATGGCATTAGGAAGGTTGAGAACCACAGCTCTTGAGGAAGACATAAATCTTGGTAC
>NW_022106084.1:11528130-11529342 GCF_000313985.2 Echinops telfairi | reverse complement strand
GCAGACTAAGAGTTTATCACAAGTCTAGAAAGAGCTGTCAATCCCCTGAAAAACTAGCCTGCAGAAGAGGAGACATAGAATCAAAAGCTCCAGGTGAGAGTAAATCAGACAACTGAGACCAGGAGAAAACACTAGAGCTTCTCAAAGTGGTTCAATGTGGTTTTGTTGTGGCGAGGATTAAGTCACATTGTCCTGAATCAGCGTCTCCTCCCAAATCACTAGGCTTCTGAAGTTCCCAGTACTCTGTCCTGCAGTCCCTGTCTTTTACCCAACAACCCACTTATCCTACTTTATAGCCACCTTTTACTTTTTAAGTTTTTAAAAAATCCTTTGTTATTAATGATGTGGTCTAGGGAAGTTTTAAAAAAAGTTTAAGGCATAGGAAACTAATTTCCCTTAAAAAGAAAAATAAGGCTAGCATGCAAGTAAATTTCTGGATAGGCTGAGTAGAAAATAATAGTGCCCGGCTCAAAGATGGCAGCCAAGCACTTGCTGCATTGAATGTGCGTTGCTCTCCACAGTTTTGGAAGTAAATTGGTGTCATGAAACAGGTTCCTAAAAGGTTCCCAATCTCTAGTTCCAGGATTTAAACAACATTTCCCCCCATTCCATTTAGTCTTCCAGATCGTCAAAACGTTAAAAAAAAAAACCCGGGTCTATTTCACATTCTCTTCATCAGCCCATGACTGAATTGGCTTATCAGTTCAAAGACACAGAAAACACCTCTGACTTATGCTGTATTCAAAGTATGCATTATGACTATCTGCTTTTCTTTCTTTTTAAAGAGTTTACAATTAAAAGCATGTACTACATATAATGCCACAGCACATATCTCTGATATCATTCTAGCTGTAAGTTTATATCCAACTCTTTCAACCCCACAGACTAATAAACGTCAGATGTGTAAAGAAAATGATAATATAAAGCAAGAATAATGAAGTCTTTGACTTATGTCAGGACTGACTCATGACAGAATCGTCAGAATGAGGCCGGTCCTAACTCAGTTCTGAGTATCTGACATCCAAACCAGTTGCTATGGGGTTGATTCCAAGTCACAGAAGTACCATGTGTGCAAAGCCAAACTGACCTGTGTTAGGTTGGCGTTTCAATGCTGTGTGAGCGTTCGGAAGCAGGTCTGTCTTCTGAGGCACCTCCATATGGGTTCAAAAGTACATTTTAGTTAGTAATTGAGCTCTTAACTGTGCCACCCAG
>NW_022106084.1:11524068-11527720 GCF_000313985.2 Echinops telfairi | reverse complement strand
TTGAGCAGAAAGCAGAGGCCTAAATACCCAAAGGTGGGCGGTAACATTACATCATATGCTAATAAAGTGTAACAGGTAGTATCCAATAATCACGCAGCTACCAAATATGGAAGAAATGGCAGGCATCAGTCCTCAAACAGGTCCGCATGCAAATGAGTTGCACTTGGACGGTCCGCATGCAAATAAGGTGCACTTGGATGCCTGGCGGAGGTGTCCAATGAGCATGGCAGCTGCCTGCCACTGAGCACCAATCATCACAAAGGCCAAACTCAGGCAGGACAATAGGCCAGGGAACATCCGGGAATGGGAAGCTTAAAGACAGCAGACGGCTCTAGCCATGGGCTGAGGGACGTGCAGACTCCCACATGTCTCCCTTTTCTGTATAATAGCGAGCACAAAGTATACGTGCAATGAAGTTTGGAATATCCTTTAGGGGACTGCATCTGTCTTAGGTCGTCAGGTCACTGATTCATCCTTACCCATCATGGGTCTCGAGGAATGCCTTTAATTACATTCTGGCAAACCAGGGCCTGTCTTGGGTTGGTATGAACAGTGCCTGATCTTACCCGTCATTGACTGTCCAGCCCAGCACACAAAGGAAGGGGGTCTTATCACTCAGGCGAGTTGGGGAGTGGGCCACTCTTGTCTAACATTTCCAAACGATGGTAACACACTTGAATACGCTTCGCTAGAACAGCTTCAATTTGCTGTTTTAAAAATGCCATGAGTTTGTTAAATATCACAGGTCCTCCATCTTACCAAACACACGCAGTGATGCGGCTACAAGAGGAAAGCCGATTACGTGAATGTATAAGCATCTCAGCACTGGCAGGTGTCTCCAGTCGGCTTCTCCAGCACCCAAGGCTACAGCCGGGTAGGTCCACAAGGCTTCTCAGGGATGTCTTTCAGGAAGTCAGCTTTACCAGCTGAAGCAGAGAACTGGTTAAGGCAGCTACATTATCAGAGAGCAGGGTCTGACCATCAGAGAGCAAGCGACCCAAACACAAGAAAGTTGAAGTTCACTGAGAAATTTATTTCTCCACCCTTCAATTAACCCCATCTCTGTTTGTCGGCCAGGTTAGCACAATAAACTTTAACTCTCTCAATAGTGTTATCACTACTTTGAAGAAAATGGAATTCTGATACTGGGCTAGGCAGGTGTGTTATTCTGGGTACATTAGAGAAACAAATCCACAGAAACTCATATGTATAAGAGAGAGTTTTTGAGAAAGGGTAAGTGCACATCAAGAAAGCACCCCACACAGTGCTGCCCAAGTTCACAAGTCCAACATTAGCCCGTATATCCCACACCAATACACAAAGAGGTCATCCATCTTACCAAACACACGCAGTGATGCCGACTGCAGAAGAAAGCCGAATCAGTGATCATGTAAGCATCTCAGCACTGGAACGGGTCTCCAGTCAACTTTTCTAGCAACTAGGGTTGCATTAGTGTAGGTCCATGTGGCTTCACCTCAGGAATGTCTCACAGGACATTGCCTAGCCAGTTGAGGCAAAGATCTAGCTAAGGCAGCCACGCACTGGTCTGACGATCAGAAAACAAGAAACCTGAGAACAAGAAAGCTGAGGCTTACTGAGCCATTTATCTCCCTGCCCTTCAATTAATCCCACATGTGTTTATTGGCCAGGATAATTAATAAACCTTAACTATCACAGCAGGTAAAGTAGGGCCCACCTCACAATGCCTCTTTATTTAAAACTAGTCAGAGGGAAGCCTTGCCACTAGGACATTTTTCTGGATACTTAGTCTAGTCTTTGAGTTTCCCTTAAGTGTCCAGAATGTCACTAACTGTGAAGGGGTGGGAAAAGACCTTGGTGGGCCCCTCAGGAGCATGTTTGGTCACCCTACCCTTTGCTCCACAGTGTTTTCAGGCTGACTTTCAACTGCCAATAACTGCAGTTCTTTTTCAATAGCTTTCTAGAAATAGGAAATGGCCACACTTCTAGTGTAATGCACACAGAAGAATTTATCCCTCTCCCACTGTGCCCCAGCCAAACCAAAAACCTGGCCACCAACCTTCCCCCACTGCCTAACATGACACACAAAAATCTGAGACTCCTGCCATCGAGTTGATTCCAGCTCATAATGACTCTGTAGGACAAAGTAGATCTGCCCATGTAGGTTTCTGGGTTGTAAACTGTTTACTGGAATAGAAATCCAGCTCTTCTCCCCTGGAGCAGCTGGTGGTTTCCAACTTTGGACCCCACAATCAGCAACCCAGTGTGTAACCACTCAGCCAACAGGGCTCCAGCTCCTTGCACAGGAGAACTCAGTGATGTATGCGCAACACCAGTGCTGCTCCAAGGGTGGTACACGGACCGGTGACAAGCTATGAAATGTTTGTTATCTGTCCATTTTCAGCTAAGTACACAAAGGAAGGCAGGAGGCCATGTCACTGGTATTTCCAATGCCAGCAAGTCCCCCAAAGAGCAAAGTGTAAAGCAGAGTCTCCAGACAAAGGACAGGCTAAGGATGAAGAAAGAATCGGCTGCCACTGTGAAGGTATCCGCCCCTGAAAATCTTATGCTCGGCATGGAAACACTGTCAGGTAGTGGAGGCCTAGTAAATCAAGGCAGAACCTTGTCAGAGGGAGTGGCAGAAGAGGAACCCTTCTGGTCTGAATAAAGGGGAGGAGCAGCGACAGTGAGGCAGGCCCTTGACAGGATGGATGGCCACGGGGGCAGCAATGATGGGTTCACACATCAGAATGATTTGAGGGTGGCCCAGGACTGGGCATAAATTCCTTGTGTTGTACATGGGGGTTGCTTTGGGGCAGACCAACTTGATAGCACCTACCAACAAGACCAACCAAGGAAGAGGAAGCCTCTGTTATCTCAAAATCTGACATTGCTAGGACGTTTTAATAGGCTTTTATAAAGGTACCCAACGGCCTGTTCCTTCATCACAGACAGCTGTGGAAGCACCATTCTCTTGATTTTCCAGACATTCCCAGGGGAATTACTCTCCACCTGCCCACAGAGCCAGCTGGCTTGATACCGCAACCTGTATTGGGCGCCTTCCAACTCTTGGCTTCCTTCCCCATTCCCCTACCAGTGTTTCTTGCATCTTCCAAACAAACAACTTTCACTTGGTTTCTTTCTCATCTCAGGGTCTGCTTCTTAGGCACCCCAAACCAGAAAACCTCCCTTCTAAAAGTCTGCTTACAGCGCCATCTGCTGCATAGTGCACCTCACTGGCGCCACCACTACCCTTCTCCCAAGGAGTTAAGAAGCCCATTAAGGATAATGTTATCTGCCCACCTCAGCATTTCTTCCTGCTTCCATGGCCCTAGGCCAAAGTGATTGCCCCCACTGCCCTTTGCTGCTTCTGAGTAGAGCACACTGGTGAAGGCTGATGGAAGACGTGCTTTCAAGCAGTTGGCAGCCAAGAATTGCCAATATTCCAGTGAATATTGAATGGCCCCAACTCACCTCCCAGATTGGTTCTTAACATGGGCAACTGCTTCAAGGTAAAGGTCTGAAGAATTAATTTAAAGGCCAGAGAGGCAAGTCAGGAAAACCTGTTCTTTTTCTGAAACCACTTTTGCGTGCCCATAGAATGCTTTTGTTCGGCTACAAAGCATCCAGGTGCAGCCTTTTATACCCTGCATCATTTCCATGTGGCTCAGGG
>NW_022106084.1:11520023-11523823 GCF_000313985.2 Echinops telfairi | reverse complement strand
CTACTGCTATCCCCCACTTACTCTCAACTCAGTCCTTAGGACTCTAAGAGCCTAGAATGAAAACCATTTTGAAATCTCATTTTTTACTTCCCCTCATAGCACCTGACTCACCTTGGACTATTTGGAGTGTCTAAGGGAGCCCTGGTGGCATAGGGGTTACAAGGTGCACTGATAACTGGCAAGGTCAGCAGTTCGAAATCACCAACCACTCTTAGGGAGAAAGACTGGGTTTCCTACTCTTATGAAGAGTTACCAGCTCAGAAACCCACAGGGGCAGTTCTACCCTGTCCTATAGTGCCACTGTGCATCACTATCAACTCACTTCTGGTGGGTTTGGTGAGTTTTTATGCAGCCAATTAAAGGAGCCCTGATGTTGCAATGATTCGAGCCCACTCAGGAGGAAGACTTGCTCCCATAAAGATAACCCTCTCCCCACCATGAGAAAGTCCTCTCTGTCACATGTGGTCACCATACATAGAAAATCAACTGGAGGGCATCTAATCACAACACACCTTGACATCTTCCCTCAGTACCTGCACTGATTCAGAGGCTCTGCCAGGTAATAGTTCTCTGGAATCGATTTTTTAAACTCTGCCCATTGCCTAGTTCTGGACTGGCCGAAGTTGAGGTCATCAGGCTCTTGGTAAAATGGTCAGTGCTGGGATTGGGAGCTGGAGTCCATTTAGAAATCTGCCCCTGAGTGTTGGCTGAGTTGAGCACCATGCCAAGGATGGTGGTGGGGCCAAGGAGTGTAGCACCTTGGTTTTAGTCAGGCTGGGGGAAAACTACTTTTGATAAATCAGAGCTCCTGCGGGGCTGGGTCAAATGTGGGGGAAGGCCAGACTCCAGAGCGGGTGACCTGGGTTCCCACCCTGGCTTTGCCCATCATTCACTGTATATCCTTGGCTAGGCATCTCACCTCTGGGTTTGGCTTTCCTCAGACATGAAAGCAACCAACCAACCAATGAATCGAACAAACAAACAACCTCACTGCTGTCAAATTCATTCCAACTCACACCGACCCACAGCCCACGTGGATTTCGGGGACTGGAACTCTTTATGGGAGTAGAAATTTTGACCTTTGTCCCACAGAGTGGCTGATAGTTTTAAACTGCTGACCTTGTACTTTGCAACCCAACATGTGACCCATTATGCTGCCAGGCCTCCTTTGGGTGCTAATTATAGAGTGCCCTAAGATTTTGATATGAAAGAGCCTTGGTGGCACAGTAGTGAAACAATTGACTGCTAACCAAAAGGTTGGTGGTTCAAACCTACCTGCAACTCTACAGGAGGCAGATGCTGCAGGCTGCTTCTGTAAAGATGGATATCTTTGGTAGCCCTAAGGGGCAGTTCTAACTTGTCCTATAGGATCACTCTGAGTAAAGCTTGACTCATTGACAATGGAATAGCACAGTAGTTCTCAACCTTCCTAATGCCATGACCCTTTCATACAGTTCCTCGTGTTGTGGTGACCCCCAACCATAAAATCATTGTTGATACTACTTCATAACTGTAATTTTGCTACTGTTATGAATTGGGTGACCCCTCTGAAAGGGTCATTGGACCCAGAAAGGGGTTGCGAGCCACAGGTTGTGAATCGCTGGGCGAGCATATATAGTCATTCTGCTTCATAATATTAACTATTACTACCTCGACTGCCACAACCACAACTACAACTACTATTATACTCTGTGATGATCAATAGAGCTGATAGAAATAAAATTGGGTGTAAGGTGGACTGGAGTAATCAGAAAAGGCTTCCTGGAGGAAGGGGTTTTAGGAGGAGGCCTGGGGAGGAATCAGGCATTGAAGTGTAGGTGGGAATATATAAATTGTTTAACTAGAGGCCAGACTGGGCATGATCAGATTTTCCAAGATGGTGGCCAGCCATCTCTTTCAACCCAAAGACTGTTTACCACCTAATCTAGACACTCCTCCCACCACAAGGTGGGATGTGGGTCCCTTTTGTTTTAAGATGAGTAAACTGGTGTCTGCTTCAACCAATAGAATACAATGTATGTGATGCTGATGACCAGGCCGTGTTGTTGCTGCCTTATTCACTTGAATTTGAGCCTTGAGCTTCCTTGTAAGACATCCAATGATCCTGCAGTCACTATGCTGCTGCGAAGAAGAACCTCGAACTACATAGAGAGACTACCTGTAGATAAGCAGCTGACAGTCTGCCCAGCCTAGGTGGGTAGGGGGGAGGCAGATATTTGAATGAAAGAACCCTCATGATGCAACCATCACATCACTATCACATATGAAAATCTGTTCTTCCCACAGTTCTTCAACGAATCATCCCAGTTTACAAGCCACCTCATTCTCTGTGTTTTCCATGCTGAGACTACACGCTGGACCCTGTCTGAATTGCTGACCCGCGGAATCTGTCAGCATGAGAAAATGACTGGTGTTTTAAGTCACTGCGTTTGGGGGGAATGTGTTACTCGGCAGTAGTACCCGAGGCCTCAGGTAAAAGGGCAGAGTTGAGGGCAGAATCAGTGCAAGACAAGTCACTGTTGAGTGAGAAATCTAGGGGACACAAGGTAGGGTATTGTGGGGTCTGGGGCCTACTCTTTCCCATCTCAGAGTTGATAACACGATGGTAGAAAACCAAATCAAACTAAACCATACCAAACCAACTCACTGCCAACTAGTTGACTCCAACTCATAGTGAGCCTGTGGGGCAAAGTAGAACTGGCCTCCGTGGGTTTCTGGGGCTGTAAATCTTTAGGGGAGCAGAAAGCTTCATCTTTCTCCTGTGGAGATGTTGGTGGGTTTGAACTACTTGCCTGGTGGTAGCAGTAACCCATTATATCACCAAAGCTCCTTAATAATGATGAAAAGACTTAGCAATCAGAAAATGGCAAAGGGAAATGAGGTGGTGATGAAGGGATATGGCAGAAGTCCTGCAAAAGAGAAGTAGAGACAAGTTTTCCCTTTGTACCTCCTCAGCACAAAGGAAAGGGAAGGGCAGACTAATAAACATTCCCTTACCAATGGAAGAGGACCAAGATAATGGAGAGAATGAAATGGCTGGGGTAAGAATGTTAACATTATGCTCACAATGACCTAATAGACTCGAGTTTGGGGTCTGAGAGAAGAACATAGCATGAAGTCTGGGGCACTGGGACTGGGTTGATAAAAGTGCCAGAATGTGCATACCTGAAAGGAGGAGGGTCACGACAGAGGACCAGCCAATAGCAGAAGACCCCACCAGAAAGTCAGCCTTTGGTGGTGGTGGTGGTGGTGGTGGTGGTAGTGTTCAGCCATGCAGTGTATAATGTCTGGCTCTACATTTGGCCAGACCTTTTAGATTCACTAAGGGCCCTTGTGGTGTAGTGGTTACAAGTTGAGCTGAGATACCAAAAGCCAGTAGTTTGATACCACCAGCAGCTCTGTGGGAAAAAGATGGCACTTTTTGCTTCTATAGAATTAGTCTTGGAAACTCACAGGGACAGAGCTACCATGTACTATAGGATCCTGTTCTATAGGGTACCTTAGTGTGAGCTAGTATTGACTTGATGGCTGTGATTATAAGGGCCATTTGGGCTTCCTTTTCAAAGGAATCTCATTCAGTGAACTGACATTTTCTGGTCAATCCTTTCCTCTGACTCTGGTCTGAATGTAGGACCTCAACTGGGGAGTGAAGAGGTCTGAACCTTGGAGCTGCCTCCCACTGAAAGAAAGTAAACCATGATAGTTCATAAAGTCACTGTGCAAAGTGTAAAACACCAACTTTGGCTTAATTCATTTTCTAATTGGATAGAAAGTACTAATTATGTTGATGACAAATAAAC
>NW_022106084.1:11515292-11519362 GCF_000313985.2 Echinops telfairi | reverse complement strand
AGACCTATCTGTTTCACTTACCTATTGCTGCTGAGTGACTTTCAATACGACTCAGTCTATTATTTGCCCACAATTCTGTGATTTGAGGAAGGATTGGCCGGGGCAGCTCCTCTCCGCTCCACATGGCATCGGCTAAAGCTGCTCAAGCAGCGAGACCCGGCAAGATGGGTTTGCTTTGGTTCATAGGTCTAGGGCCTTGGTTCTTGCTGTTGAGTTGGCTGCCCAATTTTCTTCCATTTGATCATATCATGTGCTTACCGTTAGCTTCCTCACAGCAGGCTGATTTCCAAGATAGATCAGGATAGTTGTGCTGAAAGCCCATTGACAAAATCCTTTGAAGGGATTAACTTTTATACACAATTTAATAAGTGGCTGCAGAATTTCCCCCAGAGCACACAAGTTGAAGGCACCAGGCTTTGTCCCTAAGACAGGTTCCTTGTAGCTTTTGATTGTCTTCTGATTCACTTTTACTTTTCCACAATAATGTCTGTGTTGCTTTCTCAGTCGGCTTCCCTCTTTTTATGTGGCACTATCTCTGACTGTTTAGTCCACTCCAATGCAGTGCCTTCCCAAACTTACTGGGTTTCCCGTGCATTGGATTACATGATACACTCCATTTTATGAAAGCCATATCCCCACATCTCTTTGAGATGGATCCCTCTCTGTTTTAGGCTGAAGTCAACCTATTTAGGCTGTAGGACAGACTCCTGAAGACTCTTAGAAAACGTTTTGAGTACATGAGACTCAAGGCACTGCATTATATTATTTTGTGGTCTTAGTACAGGGCCTTAGAGCTATCTCCTTGATGTGATCTAATGCAGAAGCCATGCTTTCTTGGCAGGCCAGAGGCCATTACTATTGTGAGACATTATTTTGTGGCAAGAAATCTGGGGGTTGAATAACAGGTTTATATTTAAGTTATGCAAGTCTCTGATCCTTTATATTTCATATATTCTGCTAAAAAAAAAAACTAAAACCCAAACAGAAGTAACCTCTTTAGCTTTTGTTTATCCTTCTGTAGTTTATTATTATTTGGCTGTTGTCTAAATTGTTAATGACTCAGAGAGTTCAGGTTCTAGATAAAGCAGAAGAATGGCACTGCCACCTAAAATAATTGTTCTTGGTGTTAGTTGGTGTCCAATAAATTCCAGCCTATCCACTCACTGCCATTGAGTCAATTCTGACTCGTGGCAATGGAATATAATTGCCCTGATATGTTTCTGAGACTATACATCTTTACAGGAGTAGAAAGCAGTTGGTGCTTTTGAACTGATGACCTTATGGCTAGCAGGACAATATGTCACCAGGGATCATTTTCAAGATTATGACCTTTCAGAAACAGATTGCCAGGCCTGCTTTCCGAGGAACCTGTGGGTGGGTTTGAAGCATCAACCTTTTGGTTAATAATCAAGTGCTTAACAAATGGGCTTTATCCTGGTTTGGAAAACCTCAGTCACTGGTTTTTTGCCTAAAGAGTGACTTTAAATGGCCCTGGCTTGTGTCATGGGTAGGGCCAATTCAGGGGATCCCGGAGAGATGGTGGGGTAGGATCCTTATTTAGTGGGGCCATATTGAATGGGTGGTAGGGGTGTGTGTGTGTGTGTGTGTCTGTGTGTGTGTGTGTCATCTGCATCTTTAACAAGTGGCCCCCGGGGACTCAGATGAGAAACACTGGCCCCAGTTGTCCTCAGCCTCTCTTGTTGCTGCCTTTTTGGGATTTTCCTAGCTTTTAGCAGCCCTGGAGTCCCCTCCTATCTAAGCAGGAAAAGGAGCCAATAAATAAATTCACACTAAAGTGCTAGAGAGCGATAATAGCTAATCCCTTCCAAAGGCAAGGGCAATTCCTCACAGCAAAAATAAAATAAAGAGCACTTATGAAAAAAAAAAAGGTGATTTAACTCTAACGAAGTGGGTCTCCTGGGAAACTATTACACTTTGGCGCTGCAATGAGAGTCATATATGAACACGTGTGTGTGTGTGTGTCTGTCTGTCTGTCTGTCTGTCTGTCTGAAACCCCTCACATCAGCCCCTTCTTATGCTTTCACGTAAGTCGGACTTTAAACGTATTCCCTAGGAGGGGGTTGAATGTCTCTGTTTAGGGAAGCTTCTTGAGGGAAGGAGGATTTTTGTCTCTTTTGTTCAGTGATAGAATCCCAAGGTCTGGCACTTAATAAGTCCTGTACCAAGCTGGTTGAATGAATGAGTGAATAAGTGAGTGAGGGAATGAAGCTTTATGCAGCCTTCCAGGTAGAGACTCCCCCCTCATAAGCCTGGCTCTTGTCTAAAGTGAGGTACACCGCTCCCCCTCCCCCTTTCAGACTTCCCCATGGTCCGCCTAGGATTGCACTTAAAAATGATTTTTCATACATGTCATTCTCATTATAGCATCATCCCTCAGAGCAAAGCTTTCTGACCACCCTGAAAACCTGTTTTTAATGTGATGAAAGTTGATTTAATGGAGTGGAGAGTGAAGCATAAAGCAGACAGCCCTTTCAGAACAGCAGAGCAGGTTGTCCCTCCAAGGGGAAAGGGGCAAAAGGGGAAGAGAAAAGAAAAAAAGGGGGGAAAACCCAAGTCTCATTCTCCTTATAGGCTGAAATACGAAGTCCTTTTGGTCAGCTCCATCGGAAGACAAAACTGAGAGGGCGCTTAGCCCAGCCTATTCCCATCCCCACCAGCACATAACTGACTTACCATGTTTTTACCGTGGAGCTGGTTATGTGCTGAATTGAGGCACACAGGGAGAGTTTATTGACATTTGGTCTCTCACCACACATTTTGTGACAGCCAGACATCAGGAATTGAGCTTCAGGATATTAAAGGATTTGGAAATGTTATCAAGGAACGGGACATATTTATCAAAGCCATGGTGATATCAGAAATCCGGCTTGCTGCTATACCTGGGTCTGTTACTTGATTAAAAAAAAATAATTCATCCTCTTGCTGGATTTTGTACCTGGGTGAATGCTAAGCAGGTCTGCTGGACCACCCTTGGTCGAGGATTCACACCTAACAATCCCTTTGGTGTCGGAAAAAAATTGTGTCTGCTAAGTCACACTTGGAGTCCCGGTAGGGTAGTGGTTAAGCATTTCACTGCTAACCGAAAGGGCAGCACTTGGAATTCAGCAGATATCCTGAATGAGAAAGATGTGACCATCTCCTGCCACAAAGATTACAGCCTTGTAAAACTTCCAGGAAGTTCTTCCCTGGCCTATAGGGTTGCTCTTGTTCGAATTAACTGGACTTCCATGGCATTGAGCTGTTTTGAGTTTTGAATGGCTGAATTGGAGACCTCCGGATTGGAGGAAGACTTGAGAGCAGCCTGCGATATGCATACGACCCACCTTGCTTGCCGCAAGGGAAGAGGAGTTGAAGCACTTACTGATGAAGTTCGAAGATGATTGTCTTCATCATGGATTACAACTTGAGGTAAGGAGAACAAGAATCCTCATCAATGGACCAATAAGCAACATGATAAACAGAGAATATATTGAAATGTTGAAGCATTTCATCTTATGTAAACCCATCCACAATCAATGCTCATAGATTGCATTGGGTGAATTTGCGACAAAAGACCTCTTTAAATTTTTTCTTAAACAAGTTGACCTTGTCACCTTGAGAACTCAGGAGCATCTGAGCCAAGGCATGGTTATTTTCATGTGGAAGCTGGAAAATGAACAAGGAAGCCACACAAGAAGAATTGGTGCATTTGAAATATGGTCTTGGTGAGGTGTATTGAATATGCCAAGGAACTTCTAGGACAAGAAACAAATCTATGTTGGAAGAAGTATAGTCAGATTGCTTCTTAGATGCGAGGATGGTCTTCCGGGATGATGGTGACGGAGTGACACATACCAGAGAGACTCCACAGAATCCATCCAAGAAGAGTTGCTTAGAGGGAACTTTAACAAAGCTGGAACACAGGAGGAACATCATAAAGATAAGTAGGCATAGACCCATGGGGTTTTGAGGGGCTGGGGGCTTTTGGCTTACCTCAGTGAAAGCCGGCTGGGGCTTGACCATGACCCCGCCACCATCTCTGCTAGAGCCGGCACCATTTGGAGCCTGTA
>NW_022106084.1:11513630-11514983 GCF_000313985.2 Echinops telfairi | reverse complement strand
TCCCAGCTCAACAGGCAAGGATCAGGGTTCTGCTACATTGTTGCTTTTGTTTACATCTCTGCTCTCTGTACCCCCACGGTCTTTGAGGGCTGCACAGGGGCTTTTTCTCCACTCACCTGTGGCTTCCCACCGCCTTGGGGCAGGGATTAAACCCTTGCAGCTCCATGGGCAGGAAGTGGGACGCAGCTACATAGTGTTAGGGACCTGGAGCAATTACCCTTTTAATGGAAGGAGATCAAACACAAGGCTGCAATTACAGAAGAGGTTTATTATGCTAGCTTAAGCCAGGGCTCAAGTCCTCAGGTGCCTTACTGTGTGCACCATCTCGGACAAGAGCCCAGAACAAAAGAAAGTCTTAAGTATATATCTGTGCAGTACATAATGGGGCGTTCCCAGCCCCCCTTCACCACCACCCCCGTCAGTCCACCGATTGGCTCATTGAGGTAGGTTGGCCGACTGATCCTTTGTGTGTAGTTCCTGCGCTGGCTGGTTAGTCCTCCCCTCGGTGTTTGGGTTTTCTTGCTGCTCCCGGATTGGCTAGCCTCAGTCTCTGGGTACATCCTACTTTGTACTGCTAGGAAACATGAAACCACAGCCTGCCCGAGATCGCAGTACCAGTCATGGGGGCCATCTGGCTTTACAATAATAGCTTTTGTTTCTTTCTCTTCCCTATATTCCCGCACAGTCTAAACGGTCTTACTTTTATTTTTTTTTTCTCTTCTTCGCCTCTTTGCTGTTCTCTCACACTCCACTGATGACTTCCACACCACTCCCCTTAGCCTAGGGCATTAAGCTTCCACCACACCCAGCTAGGTGAGCTCCACCTTGACTAGCTAGCCTGAGGCTAGGGAAAGCCTTGCTTTCCCTCCAGGGGATACTCTGCCCAACTTCTCCCCGGGGAATTCCTGCCTGTATACCTGGAGGCATAAGGCAGCTCGACCAACATTCATCAACATCCAAGCTGTTGCAGGAACTTCTGCCCAACCTCCATAACACCAAAACAGGCAACTCACCAGCCTTCTGGGGCACTCCCATGAGAGGGAATTGACAGGAGGTAAAGTGGTAGGTTAATTCCATAATAAACTTAGCTGTAGGCAGGTCAAAGAAGCATTCCTACAAGTCTCCCAGAGAGAGCCAGTGCTCTTTGACTCCCTGGAAAATAGCACCTGTCTCCTCTAAAACAATGCAACACAAACAGCTATCAGCCCCAATGACCTCAACAAAAAAACAGGAGAACGAAAAGGCAATGGCAGAAGATGCCCCGAATATAATGACAAGCATAGAAGAAGCAGACATTGAGCTGCCACAAAAAGAAATTTACAGAATGCTGCTTGGAATCATACAGGATATGAG
>NW_022106084.1:11476547-11486364 GCF_000313985.2 Echinops telfairi | reverse complement strand
GGTGGAGGAGTTTGTGGACTGGTGTTGGGTAAATGGGTTAATGTTGGACTTGTGGGCTTGGGCAGCATTGGGTTGGGATGTTTTCATGATGCACATTTTCTTTACATAAAACTCTTATACATGAGTTGCTGTGGATTTGTTTCTCTAAAGTACGTAGACTAATACAGGAAGCATTGGACTGTCAGCTGCAAAGTCAGCGGTTCACACCTGCCAGCTGCTCCCCAGGAGACAGATGAGGCTCCCTGTTCCCATGAAGATTTATAACCTCAGAAACCCACGATTGGCTCGCTATGAGCCAGTGTTGGCTCCATGGCAGATGCAAAATTCACTGTTATCGAGTTGATTCCAACTCATGGTGATATTATATACTTGTTGCTGTTGTTGTTAGGTGCCATTGAGTTGGTTCCAACCCATAATGACCCTATGCACAACAGAACCAAGTACTGCAAGATCCTGCACCATCATCACAATTGTTCTCTGCTTGAGTCTATTGATGCAGCCACGGTGTCAATCCATCTCGTTGAGGGCCTTCCTCTGTTTTGATGCCCCTCTACTTTACCAAGCAGGATTTCCTTTACCAGGCAATGTGTCCAACAAATTTGTGAGGTAAAGTCTTGCCATATATGCTGTTAAGGAGCACTCAGGCATGACTTCTTCTAAGACAGATTAGGTTGTCTTTTTAGAAGCCCATGACAGGGTAGAATTTTCACTGTAGGTTTCTGAGAGATTACGTCTCTACAGGAACAGATAGCTTCATCTTTCTCCCGCAGTGCAGCTGATGAGTTAGAATTGCTGACCTTGCAATTAGTAGCTCAGTGAGTAGCCCACCATGCCACCAAAGCTCCTTTGGGCTTGAAGAGAGTGGGTTGGAATGTTTACAATGGCAAGACCTTTTCTCCTGTATTGCCACTGACTTTAGTCCACAGCCCAAGTGCTTAGCCAGTGGGATACCAGGATTCTTCATGGTAAGGATGTGTTCCTGCCAAAGTTCATGATCACTACAGAGCAGTGGGGTTTTGGAACTGTTAGGTACTTTAGCTTAGGGACTTAGGTGTCCATTACGCATGCTCAGAGGTCCGAGCTTTTGGCCCATGAAGGAGTGATACACTGTGCATGCTCAAAGGCTCAGGTTTTCAGCCAGGAAGGGGAGGTACACCTGGGTGGGTGCTGCACCTGGATTGGCCCACCTAGGCCAGGTGAATTCAATTCAGCCAATGAGGTCGAACAGGGTTGCCCTCCAAGTCTCTCTGTGGAATAATTGTAAAGGCAGGAGCCCTGAGCCGACCTCGTGACTTTGTGAGCAGCTTCTAGGGAGGCTGCACGTTAGTGAGGAGCCCTGCAGGTGCCTGTGTGAACCTGACACTTCTAACTCTCACAAAACTCACTTGGATCACAAACCAGGCTTCAGTGTGAATTCTTTCTTGCATGGAGCCAATGACTGAGGTATAAATCTACCATGAGAGATCTAACTGAACCATTGCGCTAGCATGTCGAGGAGTCTTGGTGGTGTAGTGGTTATGCTTTGGGTAACAGTTTAAAACCACTAGCCAACCACGAGGGAAAGAAGGGACTTTTTACCCCTATAAAGAGATACAGTCTCAGTAACCTACAGGGTCAGTTCTACCCTGTCCTATAGGGTCGCTATGAGTCAGCATCGACTCAATGGCAATGAATGAGTACCCAGGCATGTAAGCCTTGGGTATCTACCTTGGCTCTCAGCTTCTGGTTAGCTTCTCACCACTTCACCCCATGGGCTGGAACTGCAGTGGGATGAGGGTTAGGAGCTCTGGCTCTGGGGCTGCTTACTTGGATTTTCACATCATTGTCCTGCCCATGATGGGGCCTTTGACAGTTGGGCAAATGAGCTCCAGCCTGAGTTTCCTTTTCTGCAGCATAGGTGGAGGAAGGAGATGTCTCCTCACTTGTGTGCTAACTGGCTCTCACCAGTTAACATGAATTAGATCTTTCCATGGGCAAAATCAAGGAGAAGGGAGAAGGATGAAGTGACTGGGATAGAGGTGAAGGCATGGTGATGGGTCAGAGAGAGATGAAAGGGCCACCATGTCACACTTGACTACTCTTAAGTGAGGCTGGCTTGGAGTGCAGGGTATGAGGTGCCCTTTGCAAGAGTGAGGACATGGGCTAAAGGCAGTGCTCATTCATCACCTTTGGGCAGAGGCCAGCCCTTGGCATGTTTGTTGGATGCTGTGTTCATCCAACGAAACTTCAAACTTCTGTCCTCTCATTAACCCTTTGTCTCTCCTTTTTTCTTGATTTAGAACTTCCACCCTCTGATTATTTTTAGAGCTCCAATAAGTCAGAAGTAACAAGTCACTTCTGTTTACAGAGAGGCCTCACAACCTGTAAATGCAGGAGGGAGTGTTAAAAGCACCCCAGGCCCCGAGCCGTGTCTTGCCCCATGCAGTACATTCTCCAGCTCTTAGCTCAACAGAAGGAAAATCACCAAGGAGCAAATATGTTTCTTTTTCATGGATGTTTACTTTTTCAGTCCCCTCCCTCATCCATGTTCTGTGTGAATTAAAGTAGAACACACACACACACACACACTTACACACTTTTCTGCCAGAATTTACTTCAGTACATTTTGCCCTCTTTCCTCACTGCCTCCTACCCTTTTTTATCCTATCTAATTTCTCCCCAGGACACACAATGGACAGGCAGGGGCTTACAAAAGAGACCCCAATCTCAAATGCTGTTTTAAGCTCACTCATGCACTGCTATTGGGCCAATTCTCACTCATAGTTACAGGATACAACTGTCCTTGTGGGTTTCTGAGACAATAATTCTTTCTGGGAGTAGAAAGCTCCCTTTCTCCAGGGATGCAGTGGGTGTGTATGAACTGCCGACCCTACAGTTAACAGCCCAATGTGAAGGAATTTTGCCACTTTGTCACCAGGGCTCCTAAAGTTAGTATAAGGAGAACATTTATTAAGTCTTACATGGGACACAGGCAGGGAGGAAACCTGAACAGCAGCTCTCAGGATTTTGGGTGCCTCGCAGTGGACAATTCAGCCAGATCCAGGCTTCTCAAGATTTGCAGAGGCACCAGCATAGTCTTTGCTCCTCTTCCGGATTCACAATTGCTGTCTAGTTGCTGAGGAATGTGAGAGTTTAGTGGTTCTCTAATACAATCATCCCGTTTTGCAAAAGAAGGTGCTGAGGCCCAGACTAGGGAGAGGATTATCTGAGGTCACTGAGCAGGCACCATCACCGCAGATCCTTCTGATCCCCACAAAGTTCTGCCCACAGCACTGGGCTCTGTGTTGCCTATTCAGCCCTTTCAAGTCTTAGTCAGCTGACACAGCTGCCAGTTGGATTGATCAGGGTATGTGACCCAGCGCTCATTAGAACGCCCCCCCCCCAATGCAAACATACTGCCATAGAGTCGATACTGATTCATAATGACCCCATAGGTCATGGTAGAACTTCCCCCTGTGGGTTTCTGAGACTGTAACTTTCAGTCTTTCTCCTGAGAATTGGCTGGTGGTGTGGTGATTTTGATCTTGCAGTTAGCAGTCTTTTAGCATGAGAGGTATGGTGACATGTCTGTTCTAATTATGTTCCATTCTCTGAGATGCTAGTGCCCAGACTCCACCCCTGCAGGTAGCAGTGAGACTGATCTCACTAAACTGCACTGTATGGGAAACTTGGGGGTAGTAGGGCATCGCATCCAAGGAAGATCTCATTGAGAGTGCAGTACTTGAATAAAGGCAGGAAGACCCAGGACTGGGCCATGTGGCTGTGTGGAAAGTGATCCAGGTAGGAGAGACAATCAGTACAAATAGCCTGTGACTGGGTTCTCCAAGCTTCTTCCAGGAACAGGAAGGAGATCAATGTGGGTGGGGCATGACACTCTGTGTAGTGAGGAAAGATGATCACTGTGTTGGCCTCCTGTATGAGTGAGCCTCCAAAGGGAATTTTTTAAACCCTAAGCCAGATCAATGCTCATGGAAGCGTCAGTCAAGAGATCAAATGACACGTTGCATTGGCTAAATGTGCTACACGAGATCTTTTTAAAATATTGAAGATCAAGGATGTTACTTTGAGGACACTGCCTGGTCCTGTGCCAAATCTTGCTGTGGTTGTTAGGTTGGAGCCCATTGTTGTAGCCACTGTGTCAATCCATCTCCTTGATAGTCATCATCTTTTTTGCAGACCTTCAGTTTTACCGAGCAAGATGTCCTTTTTCAGGCACTGGTCTTTCCTGATAAGATGTAGTAGCTACCAGATTGGAAGACATGCCTTTAGAACAGTGGTTCTCAACCTTCCTAATCCCGCAAACTTTTCATATAGTTCCTCATGTTGTGGTGACCTCCCAACCATAAAATTACTTCCGTTGCTACTTCATAACTGTAATATTGCTACTGTGATGAATCAGTTGAAAGGGTTGCTTAACCCGGAGAGGGGTCACGACCCACAGTTTGAGAACCGCTGCTCTGGAACATTTTCATCATTGAAGAGAGTTCTGTTGCACAGCTCTGAGTTAGAGGATGAGACAGGTTATTTGATATTCATTTGCTGATGTTGTTTGCGAACCCAGCAGAAACACTCATGCATGAGTGCATTCCTAGCCATCTTTCCTGGATCACTCAAATGTCATCTCCTCTGTGAATGCCTCACTCCATCCTTGGCTTTCCATACTTGCCATATAAAAATGGGATAACATTCAGTACTTAGCATTATATATAACCCGGTATCTGGCAGTCTGCCTCACACAGATGTGAGTCTCTCTTTTTCTACTAAGATTTAATGTTGTTTTGTGAAAATATAAAAAGCAAAATCTGTTCCCGTTCAGCCCTTTCTGGACACAGTGTTCAGTGGCATTGGTCACACTCTTCATATTGAATCAACATTCTTGTTCTTTCTATTCTAGGTTGTCTCCTTTCTTTTTGCTTAATCCCCCTGCCACAACCCTCTCACATATACTTTGAAATATCTGTGGCCTATTTAGTTTTGCGCTGATTTTTTTTAAGACTGCAATACTCAAGGATGCAATCCTTTTTGAGCTAAATTGTTATTTAGTTTAAAGATGACTTCAGGGGACAGCTTTAATTCAAGATTTGAAGAGTAACCTAGGGTCATAGTCTCTGGGACTCTTCCAGTTACGTTAGTCTAGATTATTAAAGAATTTTAAGTTCTGTTCTACAAGGTTCTCCCTTTCTATCAGCATCCTCAGGAGCCATGGTTTGGTGGTGGCTGATAACCTCAAGGTCAATAGTTAAAACCACCAGCCACTCTGCAGGAGAAAGAAAAGGCTTTCTGTTTCCTTAAAGAGTAGCAATCTTGGAAACCCACAGGGGATGTTCTATACTGAGTCAAAATTGACTCCATGGCAGTGAGTTCATGTTGTTATTTAAAGAAAAAAAAAACATTTTAATGGGGGCTCTTACAGGTATTATAACAATCCATAAATCAATTAGATCAAGCGAGTTTGTACATATGCTACCATCATCATTTTCAAAACATTATCTTTCTACTTGAGCCCTTTGATATCAGCTCCTGTTTCTTCCCCTCTATCCCCCACCCTCACTCCCTCATGAACACTTAATATATTATATGTAAATTAATGTAATTATACACACCGTGCTCTGTGTCCCTTCACCCACATTCCTGTTATTCGGCCCCTGGCGGGGGGGTGTTCTACATCCATCGTTGCTATCAGTTACCTTTTCCTCTCCTTTCCCACACACCCTCCCTGTGCCCTCATGGTATCTGAGTTAGGCTGAGTTGATTATAGAAGCACATTCATAGACACGCATACGTGTATAAAAAAGAGCATTATATAAAATAGTAATTGTATATTAAGAAAATATCCCAGCCCAGTCCAGATCAAGTTCATAAGTCTGATATTAACCCATATGTCTGATAACAGTCTGTAAATTCTTCTTCAGACTCATGCAACACATGCAATGACAACAAGTGTAGGAAGATCATAGGCCAGTGGGTGGAAAGTCTTATGGATCCAGTGGCGGGGGAAGCTGGTGTGGGTCTCCATGTGACTCCTCCCCCTCCAAGGTTCAGGTTGCCATCAGTGTAGCTCCATGTGCCTTGTCAGCAGGAATGTCAAGCAGCGAGTGTCTCCTGCCTCCAGGGAGGAATACAGGAGTTCCCAGAATCCTCAAGAGAAGGCCATGCCCAAACAGAGGCCTCATTGACTATGGCCTGATTGACAGTCTAGACTCCACCCCTTGGCAAGTTGCCGGGAGATTATATAACTGCCACAGTATTGCTACTCCCATTCCTGTTTCTGCGGGTTTTATCTGTCCTGGATTCCGCGTGTCTTGTTATTTTTTAACGATTTTTTTTCCAGCATCAATCTGTGGTGTCCCTGATCTGAATACTCTGAAGTAGTATCTGTGAGTCTCTTGAGAGCAGGGACTGTGTTCTCTTCATCTGGGTCTTCTTAAAGCTTTGGAAAAACTTTGCATTTGAAAAACGCGCAATAAATATTTGTTGAAAGAATGGCCTTGCAGGTGACAGTCAGTACCTATGCTCCTGTCAGTCATATGGTTGGGGGTCTTTGTACCTCTCTGGCATCTAGCTGAATCATCATTACAATGTGAGGGTCTGAGCCTGGTTATATTATTGGGACATGTGGTCAAAAAACAAAATAAGTTTGCCTAAAGCAGCTTTGAGTATGATGTAATAAAATAAAGTGGACAGATCCTGGCAACAGACATGTTTCTGCCACTCACAAGCTATGTGACTTTTAGTAGTGTACCCTGAGCTCTGAATTCAAGGCAGGTAGTTTCAATGGTCTATGCATGTGAGAGCTGGACAGTGAGTAATGAAGACTGAAGAAGAATCGATTTATGTGAATGATGGTGCAAACAATACCGAAAGTTTTCTGGGCTGTCAGAAGAACTAGCAAATCCATCTTTGAGGAAATTGTGTTAGACAGGGTTCCCTAGAGAGATTAAATCAGATTGCTGATAATTATATATATATATATATATGTATTTATAAAGATAGATAGATATAACACAAGAAATGAACTGTTAAATTATAAACAGGTAGATAGATATATAAAACAAATAATGAACTGTTAAATTATAAACAGATAGATTGATATATAATACAAGAAATGAACAGTTAAATTATAAAGCAGTACAAATGGCTCAGCACAACTCACTCCCATGAGAGAGTTGTGAGACACTAGCAGTCCTTCAAGTCTTGAGGGCCGTCTGGTAGTCCTCTGTAGATATAGAGCTAGTCTATCCCAGCAGAGGAAGCAAAACAGCCAGGCAGGTCCCCAACTGTCAGCCAGGTCACAAACTGTCAGTCCCCAGCTCCAGAGATGTAAATTTCAATCGTGTGGTCTTAAAGGGACCTCAACTTACGGTGACAGTCCACAGGCTAGGCGTCCCACAGGTAGTGTAGCCTGTAAATTGAGGCACAGAACAAGCAAGCCAGCCACACACTGGTCCAATGATCAAAGAGCAAGAGACAAGAAAGGTGAGGCTCACCGAGCCATTCATCTCTCCGCCCTTCAATTAAACCCACTTGTGTTTATCAGCCAGGCTGACACAATAAACTATCTCAGAAGTACAGCCAGAATGCCCCTTAGAAGTGAGGATGGCAAGTCTTCATCTCACATCCTTTGGACATGCTATCAGGAGAGGCTGGTTCTTAGGAAAGGACATGATGCTTGGTAAAGTACAGGGGCAGCAAAAGGGAAGAAGAGACTTGATAAGATGAATGTCCACAGTGGCTACTGCAATGGGCTCAAATGTACCAACAACTGTGGGGATGGTGCAAGAGCAGGCAGTTTTTAATTCTGTTGTACAGTTTCGTCCCCTGGTACAAAAGAAAATAAGTTGCCCTGTCCTGTAGGGTCGAGGCTATTGTGGCCACTGTGTATTTTGTCCTACGGACTTGCAAGCATTCTTTATATAGTGTTGTTGTTGTTAGCTGCTGTTGAGTCCATCTTGACTCATAGTGACCCCCATGCATTTCAGAGTAGAACTGCTCCATAGGGTTTTTAAGGCTGTGATCTCTTGGAAGCAGATTGCCAGGCCTATCTTCCGAGGTACCTCTTGAACTCTGGGTGGGATTTAACTTCTGACCTCTGGGTGCTAGTCAAACACTACCCAGGGAGTCCTCCCACTGAATAGTTCGAATTTATTCCAACCTAGGGTGCTCCTCTTCTAGCACTTGTTTGGACAGTATTCTCTTGTGATCCATAGGGCTCCATTGACTAATTTTCAGTAGCAAATCATAAGACCTTCTTTCCAGTGTGTCTTAGCTTGGATGCTCTGATGAAGCGTGTCCGGTGTGGCTCACTCTGCTTGTAGTTGTAGCTGGTGACACAGCTTCCAGCAGTCACAGTAATAGATAAACCACAACACGATGACAAACTGCCAGATGGGTGGCAGCCTAGGGACTGAATGATCATCACAACCCAACCTAATTGGAAATCGAGCTACGGAGTCTCTGAGAGCCCAGACTGGTAGTTCTGGGACAGCCTGGGGCAGGGCCAGGAGCCAGGGCCCATGGCTGCTGGGGTGGGGACCCCTAGCTTCCTCATTTGGCATTTCCTCCCAGTACACATCCGGCAGCCACCAGGAGTTATCTTTCCCCTTGCACATGGCGACAGTGATGAGCATAACTCAACCCTGCTGGTGGTTAATGGCTGGTGACATTTTCACGCCAGCTGCCTGGCTGTGGCTGGGGGAATTTGCTAATGCTTGGTTGCTCTTGGGCTCTAAGGAAATACAATCCTGAGTGGACGCCACCCCTGCAAGAAAGCACCTACTCAAGCGCACGAGGTGTGGGACACTCTGACATCCCGACGTGACCATGGAAAGCAAGCTGGCGGGTAGTGGTGGCTGCTGAGGCTCCTCTGTCCAGGCGATACTGACATGCTGAAATGGTGGGCTGATTTGCCATGCAAAGCAGCATTTTGTGGAAACTCGGGGATTAAGATTCCACATGCCTGGAATCAATATTCTGTTCATGTTATAATACACTTTGCATTGGAGAGGACACAGTGCTCCAAATTCTTGGGTGAAGTAAACCACATCTCTAAAGGATTAAGAGGATTTCAATGCTTATAAATTGTGCCCAGCAGTGGGCGGGTTGGGAGTGCAGGGGAGGATGTGGGAGGATGGTAAAGGAGAGGGGCAGGAGAGGCTGAGATAAAGGCAGAGAAGCAGAAGCTTGGTGTTAGAGCCAAGATGGAATTTCCTCTGTTGGCAACAGGCCAGACTTCCCAGCAGACCAATCAATACCTGGGTGAACTAAAAACCCCAGACTACTGGTCCTTGTGTTGACTGACTTGACAGCGCCTAACAACACCGTGTGCAGCACAGTAGAATTATGTTCCATAAGATGTGCAATGCCTTAGTTTTGGGATGTAGATCTCCAGCCCTTTCTTCCCAGGTGCCTCCAGATGGACTCAAACACCACCAGCCTTTCCATTAGCAGCTGAGCAACTTTGTCATTTTTGCTGCCCAGAAAATTCTGGGAAGGATAAGCAACAGAACCAGTTGGGAACCTTCCTGCCACCAACCTTCTCTTCTGCAGCTTAGCAGGGAAAAAAAGGTTCACAGGACATTTTTTTAAACCTCAGATGTGCATCCAAGTGGAACTTTCTCTTTTGCTGTGAATGTTGATCTGATACTTACAATGAATGTGCCATCAATTCCTTTCACAGAAGACAAGGAGCCAGTCTGGGCTGAGTACAAACCCTAGTCCCCCTGTCATTTCTTTTTATTACCGGGCTTTCCAGACAATTCTTTTCCTGTGGGAAGAAAAGCCTCTCAAAAAAGCTTTTAAGAGCTGGTGGGAGACCCAT
>NW_022106084.1:11474211-11476447 GCF_000313985.2 Echinops telfairi | reverse complement strand
CGGGACTCAGCTTCTCCAGATTGAGCTCTTTCCCAGAAGAGTTTTAGAGCCTTTTCTGACATCCACTTTTCTGTTTCTTTCTTTCCTGTCTTTTTAATGACTCTTGGTTTCTTCGTGTATGGTGTTCTTCTATCATTAAAGTTCAATGTGTCAAATCTATTCTTGAAATACTCATGAAATGCAGGTGGGATATGTTGTCCAGGGACAACCAGTCCCTGGAGAAGGACATCATGTTTGTTCAAGAAGAGGGGCAGTGTAAACGAGGAAAGGCCTCAGAGGGATTGGCGCCGTGGCTGCAACATTTGCCACAACTGTGAGGATGACTCAGGAATGGGCACTGTTTCGCCATGTTGTGAATAAGGTCGCTACAAGTTCCATGCAACTTGACGACACCTCACAACAGCAGCAGCATGCACAAGGTTGTGTTTGGGCGCTCATTTTGAGCTGTGCACCACAGGTTTTCTGGGACTGCTTTTTCAGCAGGTCCCTTCAGCTTCGCTTCCATGGCCTCTCCAGGTGGGCTTAAATCTCTGACCTTCCAGTTAACAACCAAGCCCTTAACCATGTATCTATCCCCACCACCCCCAGCCCCACCCACAAAGACTCCTCGGGGGAACAAACTCATGTTACATGGGGCTTTTCCCCACTAGAAAGCTAGCTGTAGCTCAGGGCAGAATTGTAAGCAAAATCAATCTCCCGGTATCTGCCTGGTGCCTAATGGGTAACAGGCTGTACGTAAAACATGTACATGTAAAACATGATTTGACACCATGAATGCTGAAGCCAGTCTCAGGAGCACATCCCACCACGGCATTCATTCTCAGCCTCCCAGGGCAGGGGCTGAACCCTGGCGGAGAGGAGCCCTGACTTTGGCTAGGGAAGCAGTAATAAGTAATAAGTAATAACCTTGCCTCTGCCCCGCCTTTCCCTAACCTCTTCGTGAACAGCGGCTGTTTGGTTGAAAGCAGTGCTGGGCCTGCCAGTCTAACTTTAATGAAAAGCAGACCTTTGCTCACAGTTGCCCCTCCTTGAGCTACAGAGATAAAACCACCTGGTGATATGTCTGATCTTTGAGGGCAAGCTTGCCAGGAGAACAAAATTAACAGGGTAGAGTGGAGGCAGCGGACCATATCTGCTTTTGTACCATAAAATAATATAACCCGATAACCCCCTCATTTTTGGAAGGGGCACCTGGCTGGAAACACCCCAAGAGGCCCCTCACAAAAGTTCTCAAGACAAATGAGCCTAGCTCTCCTCTCGCTTTCTTTTCTGGTTTCCCACAGACATTTCAGTCTTCATTTCAGTATTTTGATGCACAAGCCTTGATGACAACATGTTTCTTACCACACAAATGGTGATCCTATCATGGCAAGAGGGCCTCAGAAGGTTTCCTAGGCCTGTGCCTGTGCCTGGGTCTGCATGAATGTTTGCATGCACTCCACGCCCCTCCAAAACGGTCAAAATCTGAAAACAAACTCCAAATGTCCCTTACCCATCAGGCCACCGAAGGTCTCTCTTGACAAGGCGAACACTGGCTGCCATCCAAGGGGTGCTTTGAAACAACTTCAGATGTGGAAGAATTATAAAAAGTCCTTTTAAGAATCACTCTCTTGTCAGATGAGTAGAATGATCCCAGAGGGCTTTCTTGAGCCTTGTGGGAGGTTGCCATGGCTATTTTTCAATATGGTCTTCCCTCTGTCCCTCTCGCCTTCCTTTCACCTTTCAAAGACATTGATTTAGTGCATACCACGAGACAAGACCCACAACTGGTGCCAAGAACACCTGGCTGAGGAAGACAGAAGTGGTCCCTGATATCCAGTCACTCATCTCCTAGCAGAAGCTAGTGTGTACCATCAAACTCCCACTACCCCTTTCTTCCCCAGTAACAAACCCCAACATTTAGACAAGCATATGGCTCCCCAGAATAGAAAATGTATGGTTCAGTCTCCCTGGTGTGACCATGTGACTAAGTTTTAGTTAATGGGATAATGGAATCTAAGAAAAAGTGTTGTGTGACATGTCCAGGAAGTATTATTATTTAAGCGAAGGAAGCATGTGCTTTCCTGCATCTTCCTTCTTCTGATTGCAATGTGCGTACGATGGCTGGGGTTTCGTCAGCCATCAAATACTGTGAGGTAGAAATCTTGTACAGAGGTTAGACCACTCAACTGTCAGTTGATCATACTGTGGTGGCTGTGTTGCTGTGATGCTGGAAGCTATGCTAGCTGTATTTCAA
>NW_022106084.1:11454092-11462429 GCF_000313985.2 Echinops telfairi | reverse complement strand
AGTTTAAGGGATCTTCGATATATAGAATCATATCATCTGCGAATAATGATAATTTCACCTCTTCCTTCCCCAGCTGAATACCTTTAATATATTTCCTTTGTCTTATGTTGTTAGCTAGTGTTAGGGACCTGGAGCGATTCCCCTTTCAATGGAACGAGATCAAACGCAAGGCTGCCATTCAGTGAGGCCTTTATTATGCAAGCTTAAGCCTGGGCTCAAGTCCTCAGGTGCTTAACCGCATGCACCTTCTTGGACAAGAGCCAAGACAAAAGAATTTTTGAGTATATATCTGTGGGGTACATAATGGGCGTTCCCAACCCCCCCTTCCCCCCCCACCCCCGTCAGTCCACCGATTGGCTCGTTGAGGTAGGTTGGCTGTTTGGTCCTTTGTGTGTAGTTCCCGCGCTGGCTGGTTGATCCTCCCCTCAGCTTCTGGGCTTTCCTTGCCGCTCCCGGGTTGGCCAGCCTCTATCCCTGGGTACGTCCTACTTTGCACTGCTAGGAAACATGAAACCACAGCCTGTCCGAGATAGCGGTACCAGTCACGGGGGCAATCTGGCTTTACAATCCCCCCTCTTTTTTGTTCCTATGAGCAATCTTGCTCATAACCATTACCTTGCATTTCTATGGAATTCTGGAACGGATTTTGGTTGAGTTCGCTGTACTGTTGTCGAAGAATCATTAACTGGACAGTACTTATGCGTTCTCGTACAAAGGTCACCAGTTTGCTTATTATGCAAGGACCGAATGAGAGAATGATTAAGAGAATGAGGAGGGGGCCCAACAAGGTGGATATTAAGGTAGTCATCCAGGGGGAACGGTTGAACCAAGACTCATACCAGGGTTGCTTTTCTTCGCGGTCTCGCTTCCACTTCGCTAATCCCTCTCTAACCTTTGCCATAGATTCTTTCACCAACCCTGAATGGTCAGCATAAAAACAGAATTCTTCACCTAGGGCAGCACATAACCCTCCTTGTTGCAGGAAAATTAGGTCTAGCCCTCTTTGGTTTTGTAACACCACCTCTGATAGAGAGGTTAATGACTGTTCTAGGTGAGAAATGGAGTCTTCTATTCTAGCGATATCTTCATCTATGGCCATTCGGAGGCCACTTAACCCTTGGTGTTGGGTAGCTAAGGAGGAGATACCTGTACCAGCCCCTATGAGGCCTAGCCCGAAGAGTGTGGCAAGGGTGATAGCAGTTACAGGTTCCCTTTTAACTCTTTTCATCGCCATAGAATTCCAGTTTTGGACCTGAGTCACATACATTTCATTCTTAGAGTGGTAGATGACCCTTGGAAAAACCAATACCATAACACAGAATTCTTTAGAACTATTAAAGACAGACAGACTAAGGCAGGATGTCAAACCAACTTGGGAACAAACCCACCAGCTGCTAGGGGCTGGTGATAACCATTTAAAAAGGGGGGTATATTCTGGAGGAACCTTTCCCACACAGGTTCCATTTCCGCTCACTGTCTGAATTCTGAGTCCCGCTCCCACTCGTTCCCAGGCACATGTAGCTGGAGACTCTTGGGCTAAGTATTCAAAAGCTCCTTTGATTCCTACTGCTTCATAAAACGGGGGTCGGATGTCATAACACAACCAGAAACCTGCTGTAATAACTGGGTCGGAGCGGTTTAGAGCTTCATATGCTGCTGTTAACATTTTCCACAGAGAGTCTTCTGACCCATGTACCCTAGGGGCTAAGCGGGTCCTTAGTGTGGTTTTTAAGGCCCCTATAGATGGTTGCGGGATAGCAGTTGGGAGTGGAGGTTGTAAGTGACGTTGCCCCCCCACACACACCCAACACTGGGTTCGGTCCTACAACCTCGGAGATAGGGGAAATTCTTAGCTTAAGTTGTATTACAGTACCAAAGGGTGGACGCTGATAGAGGTGTATTCCCCACGATAGTCCGGAGACCCATCGTCTGTCCTTCTTACCTTCCTCAGTGAATTTCACACATATAAGATTACAATTTTTGTTATACCGGGATAGTGTACATGGCTGAACATAAGACATTTCAATGAGGAGGGGGCGCACCTTCCATTTCCATTCCCCGTCATTGGAGGTTACACACTTCCAGGCTGCACAATAGAGGGACTCAATTCCCCCACACTGGCGCCTCGTTTCCCCGATTCTAAACCCCGGACATACATAGAACCCATTTCGGCTCATGGACACTCGTTGCCTTTCGTGCCAAGACCGTCCCCCGCCTCCTGCACGCCCATATCCCCCCTCATAAGAAGTAACAACACGCAGGTCTCCTGGGAGCCGTTCCAGATTGAAATAAAGGTCTGGCCACCAGGTGTTGGGAGGCGCCATGCTGGATGTTTGATTATACAATTCTCCAGTCTCTAAGTTGTCGATTCTCCAAGTGAGGTTGTAAGGTATATGTGGGTTACTATTAGGGCTGCCCCTTACCTGCACCCAGAACCAACAAACAGCCATCACCAGTAGCCAGCTGCCGGCCATCTCTCTACTGGTCGGTTCTAGGCCTTATGTGGGTGAGCTTTACTTTTAGGGGGTTTTCTGGATGAGCCTCCGCTTTCCACTGATTCTGGTGAAGCTCTCTCTCGCTCCTGCTGGCGGGCGGTATTTGAGAGTGGTGAATCCAGGTTGCTACTCCGTCGACCTTAAGGGCAGTGGGGGTAACAAGGATTACTTGAAAGGGGCCCTTCCACCTAGGTTCTAAGGACTTACTATTATGTCGCTTGACCCAGACCCAGTCTCCGGGCTCGTGCTGGTGAGAGGGGACCCCCTGGTGGCCTTCCCGTTCATTTTTATAGAAGGCCTGAAGAGCGGGCCATATCTGGTTCTGCACCCAACGCAGGGCTTGAACAGCCTGTAACACTTCCCCTGAGCCTCCCTCCGGCAGCGGATGTGTGCTTGGTATTACTGGCGGAGGGGACCCATACATAATTTCGAAGGGGGTCAAACCCAGGTGATAAGGCGTGTTCCGGGCTCAGAACAGGGCGAAGGGAAGGAGGGTCACCCAGTCCCCGCCAGTCTCTAGGCACAATTTGGTTAAGGTTTCCTTCAACGTTCTGTTCATTCTTTCTACCTGCCCAGAGCTCTGGGGGTTGTAAGCACAATGCAATTTCCAATCAGTCCCCAGTGCTCTGGCAATGCTCTGGCTAATGTTGCTTAAGAAAGCTGGACCATTGTCGGATCCTATGCTTTCCGGTAATCCATACCTAGGGACAACTTCTTCTAGGAGTTTCTTTGCCACTACCACTGCAGTTTCCCTTTTTGTTGGAAACGCCTCCACCCACCCTGAGAAGGTATCTACCATTACTAGCAAGTATTTATACCCATACTTTCCTGGCTTTACTTCAGTAAAATCTATTTCCCAAAACAATCCTGGTTTCCTTCCCCGATCCCGGGTACCTGTGTGAGTTCCCTGGATTTTTCCTGGTTTCATAACCTGGCAGGCGTGACATGCTTCTGCAACTCTTTCTGCTGCTTTGCTTTGTAGCCAGAACTTAAGAAGAGCTTTGTCCAGCAGCTGTAACATTTTCACCTTCTCCAGGTGCATGGTCTGGAGTAGTTGTTTTAACAAGTGATTTCCCAGAGCTTCAGGCACTATCAAGTAATTTTTGTTGTCCCTCAGCCAGCCGCTTTCGTCTTTGCTTGCCCGTAGCTCCCCTTCCGCCCAAATCCAATCAGTATCGGAGTATTCTGGCCGCGGAGGCAATTTTCCCATTCCGTGGGGGCTGCAGGCCCAAATGTAAGACCTCCGGACGCTCAGCTCCCTCCGCCGCCTGCTCAGGTCCTTCGGCCGCCCGCCGCGCTTCTAGATCTGCTGCCCGGTTTCCTCAGGCCTCCAGGGAGTTTCCCCCTCTGGTGGCAGGAATGTGTACTACCGCTACCGCCTTTGGTAACATGATGGCGTCCAGCAATTGCAAAATTTCTGGCTTATTTTTTATCTCTTTTCCCTCCGCTGTGACAAATCCTCTCTCCCGGTACAGCACTCCCGTAATATTCAATGTTCCGTACGAGTACCGGCTGTCCGTAAACAACGTGAGCCTTTTCCCCTCTGCACGCCGGAGAGCCTCTGTCACTGCTACTATTTCCGCTTTTGGGGCTGAGGTACTGGGAGGGAGCTGAGACGCCCAGATTACGGAGCCCTGTGCATCTACGATTGCAGCTCCCGCATGGCGTTGCCCCTCCTTTACGAAACTACTTCCATCTGTAAACCAGACCAGGTCACTATTTGAGAGAGGCCGGTCCTTGAGGTCTTTTCGTACCATTTGGAAGTCGGCCAGGATCTCCTGGCAGTCATGCTCTGGCTGCCGGGGCACTGGGTCTGGCAGGAGCGTTGCTGGGTTTATAGCCGTAGGTGGCTTAAAAATTATTCGGGGGGCATTTAGCAACAGTCCTTGATAATGGGCTAGTCTCGTGTTTGTGATCCATCGTCCTGGGGTCTGTCTTAGGAGCCCCTCAACCGCATGGGGAGTAGTGACTTCTCCTAGGGGCTGCCCCAGCGACAGCTTATCCGCATCTTTCACTAGTAATGCTGTAGCCGCTATAATACGGAGACATGCCGGCCATCCCGCGGCTACAGGATCGAGTTTCTTTGATAAGTATTCTACCGGTCTTTTCCACGGTCCCAGTCTTTGGGTGAGCACCCCTTTCGCCACCCCTTGCTTTTCATCTACAAAAAGCTGAAATTCTTTTTCCGGGTCGCGGAGGGCTAAGGCAGGAGCCTTCAGCATCGCGGCTTTTAGCGCCTGGAATGCTTTTTGCATGGCTTCAGTCCATATGAAATCCTGACCACCTTTACATCCTTCATATAGAAGTCTGGCCTCTTCTGCAAAGCCGGGGATCCACAAGCGGCAATATCCTACCGACCCCAAGAATTCTCGGATTTGCCGGCTTGAAGTAGGAGGGAGTATATTTAACACAGTTTCTTTCATGGCCTCGGTTAGCCACCTTTGCCCCCCCCTCAGTTTATATCCTAGATATGTGACTTCTTCCCTGCAGAGTTGGGCCTTTTTCGCACTTACAAGATACCCCAGCTTTCCCAGGGTTCTTAGCAAGTCCTTTGTCCCTTCTGTGCAAGTCAGTGGGGAAGGGGCTGCATCCAACAAATCATCTACATATTGCAACAAGGTGATATGGGGGTGGCTGGACCGGTACTCACTCAGATCTTCGTGGAGGGCCTCGTTGAAGATTATAGGTGAATTTTTAAAACCCTGAGCCAAGCACGTCCAGGTCACCTGGCCCTGGATTCCCAGCTCATCGTCCTGCCACTCGAAAGCGAAAAGCTCCTGGCTGTGCGGAGCCACCGGTATGCTGAAAAAAGCATCCTTCAGGTCCAACACGGTGTACCAGTTTTGAGAGGGAGGCAAGGAGCTTAATAAGGTGTAGGGGTTAGGTACTGTAGAGTGGATGTCTAACACACGGCTGTTAACTTCCCGTAAGTCTTGGACCGGCCTGTAGTCCCCAGTGCCCGCTTTTCTGAGCGGCAATAAGGGGGTATTCCAGGCCGACTGGCACTTTCGCAAAATTCTTTCTTTAAAAAGTCGGCGAATGTGGGGCCGGATTCCTTCTCGTGCCTGAAGAGGCATGGAGTACTGACGGACACGGATTGGCTCGGCCCCTGGTTTTAGTTCAATGAATACAGGTGGCCTGTGTTTGACCCATCCAGTTCCGCCCGTCTCTGCCCAGGCCTCTGGGAATTCTTCAAGCCACCACTGCAGCTCCTTGTTCTCACTATATTTTACATGCTCAAACAGTCTGTACTCATCGGCCCGCTGCAGGGTAAGTACTTGAACGGAGTGGGGGTGGGGGGAGTTTAGTGGAAATTTCTTTGGGTCTCTCCCAATGGGTCACCCATGGCCATCTGTGACAATTACTTGTTTTTCCTCAAAATGGATTTGAGCTTTTAACTTGGTTAAGATGTCTCTTCCTAGCAAAGGGGTTGGGCATTCAGGAATCACCATGAACGCATGGCTTACCTGGCCTGTCCCCAGGTCCAACTTAGGCTGGGTCGTCCATCGATAGGGTTTTGTTCCAGTTGCACCTTGCACCCAGCTGGTTTTAGCGGCTAATTTGCCAGTAGGATGTGTAATAACAGAGCGCTCTGCTCCAGTATCCACAAGGAAGTCTACTGGTTTCCCCTCTCAAAGTAAGGTTACCCTGGGTTCGGGGAGGGGAACCGAACCCTGACCTCTCTATTCACTGTCCTCCTGCCCAACTAACAATACCTGCTTAGCCTCCCTATCTCCCCCCCTTGGGACCCTGTCATACTTTCTTTCAAAAGAGGCCTTTCTCTTTTCCTCACATTCCCTGGCCCAATGTCCCTTCTTGCAATATGCACACTGATCGCTATCTAGTCTCTCCCTGCGGGGGCGTCCTTGTTCCCTTCTCCTGACCTCCCTTCTCTGCCTTTCACTCTCCGTGGCTGCTAGCAGAATACGGGCCATTTCTCGACTAGCCTTCTTGGTTTCCTCGGCTTGGAACTTTCTGTCTTCCCTTCTAACTCTTTCGCGCTGTTCTTCCGGAGTTTCCCTGTTGTTGAAAACCTTTTCAGCTACTTCAATTAATCTTGCAATGTTTTCTCACTCAACCTGTCTATTTTCTGCACCTTCTTTCTAATGTCTGGGGCTGCCTGATTCACAAAAGCCATCATTACTGCAGCTTTACTCTCCTCAGAGGTAGGATCCATGGGAGTATATATCCTAAAAGCTTCCATAATTCTCTCTAAATAGGCAGCCGGACTCTCCTCCGGCCCTTGTCTGACATCACCTACCTTTGCCAGGTTAGTCGGCTTGTGTGCCGCTGCTCGGAGACCAGCCATGAGAGTCTGGAGGTAGACCCAGAGACGCTCCCTACCTTCAGCCTCGTTGTAATCCCAATCCGGCCGCTCCAGTGGAAATGCTCTGTCTATTGCTCCAGAGTTGGTAGTGGGGCGGCCATCCTCTCCTGGCACTGATTTGCGGGCTTCTCCTTGAATTCTATCCCGCTCCTCCATTGTAAAAAGGACTTTTAGCAGCTGCTGACAATCATCCCAAGTCGGCTGATGAGTGAACAAGACGGAACCTAACAAATTTATTAAGTCCCTAGGATTGTCAGAGAAATTAGAATTCTGGTCCTTCCAATTATAGAGGTCGCTGGTGGAAAACGGCCAGTACTGATAGGTTGGCTCCCCATCCTCCCGGGGAGGGCCCACGGCTCGGATGAGTAGGGTCACTACAGGTCCTGGATCGGGGGACCTAGCAGTGCATTGCTGCGTTCCGAAGGCTGGCCCTTCTTCAGGACGCTTTGACGCCGATGCAGCTGCAGACAAAGCCTTGGGGTTATAAGGTGGGGGAAGGGGAGTTGTCTGGTCCCAACCTGAATCAAGGAAATCAAGAGGGTGGTTAGAGTCGGAAATAACTGGCTCGGGGTCCTTAGAGGGGGCCTGATGGACCGGCTCTGGGTCTGGCCCCGCTTTTTTCTTCTGGACAAGAAAGACCTGCGTATTAGTGGAAGGAAGAAATTTCTGTAGCCAAAGGGTGGGGGCGGGGTTCTGAACCAGTTCTTGCCACACAATTATATAGGGAATTTGATCCGGTTGGCCCCGAGGGCCCTTATCGAAGACAATACTCTTTACCTTCTGGATAATGGTTAGGTCAAGAGTGCCTTCCCGGGGCCATCCAACCCCGAGGGCTGGCCACTCTGCTTCACAGAAAGTTACAAATTTTCTTTTTTTAACATTAACAGAGAGGTTAGAGGCCCTATCTTTCACCTCCCTGAAGTTTCCTGTAATGAGAGAAAGGGGAGTAATATGGGCTTGCCCCATTTCACCAGTAATGAACACAAATGACAAGGACGACTCACACACACACACACAAAAACAGTTACAATTAAGATGTGACACAGACAAACACAACAAACCACAAGGCGCCTGATCTGACCTGCTCTCCAGCCCTACGGCCGACCTGGCCTCCTTTCCAAACACACCTAGTGTTTTCCTTCCGAGACCTACCAAGGAAACAACAGGACGTCTCCTGTCTATTCCCGACCGGCGACCTCCACGGTGCGTCCACCTAAGTCCTCTGCCGGTCACTCTCTCAGGGCCCGATTCCTGCACCGTACGGATTTCCGAAGGCCTCTCTCCTTGGTCTAAGATCTCAGCCCCACTTCAGGGTATCGCTCCAATCCCAGATGAGCCCCCAAATGTTAGGGACCTGGAGCGATTCCCCTTTCAATGGAACGAGATCAAACGCAAGGCTGCCATTCAGTGAGGCCTTTATTATGCAAGCTTAAGCCTCGGCTCAAGTCCTCAGGTGCTTAACCGCATGCACCTTCTTGGACAAGAGCCAAGACAAAAGAATTTTTGAGTATATAT
>NW_022106084.1:11434174-11453485 GCF_000313985.2 Echinops telfairi | reverse complement strand
TTTTTTTAATATGCTTTTGTATTCTATTGGCCAGTATTTTGTTAAGGATTTTTGCATCAATGTTCATTAGGGATGTTGGTCTTTAGTTCTCGATTCTTGTGGCATCTTTGCCCGCTTTAGGTCTCAAAGTTATGCTAGCTTCATAGAAAGAGTTTGAGAGTTTTCCGTCTTTTTCTGTGTTCTGGAAGAGTTTGCATAGGATTGGTGTTAGTTCTTCCCTGAATGCTTGGTAGAATTCTCCTGTGAATCCACCTGGCCCAGGGGATTTTTTTGTTGGTAATCCGTTGATTACCTTGTCTATTTCTTCCATTGCTATGGGTCTGTTGAGGTACTAGACATCCATCTGGGAGGGAGCCTAGGGAGGGATTGTATTTCCAAATATTTGTCCATGTCTTCCAAATTATTGAATGCATTAGAGTTTAGACTTTCATAGTACTGTGTAATTATTCTTTTAATTTCATTAGGGTCCGTAATAATGTCCCCTGTTTCATCTCTCATCCTTGCAAATGTAGTTTGTTCTTTCCTTTCTTTGGTTAGGTTTGCCAGAGTCCTATCAATTCTGTTAATTCTTTCAAAGAACCAACTTTTAGCGGCATTGATTTTTTTCCATAGTTTTCTTGTTTTCCCTCTCCTGTTTCTCGGCTCTGCTTTTTATTATATCTCTCCTCTTGCTATTAGTAGGGTTGTTCTGCTGACTCTGCTCTAATTGGTGTAAGTTTTGTGTCAGCATACCATCCACGAGTCTCTCTTCTTTTTTAATGTGTGCATTTATTGCTATCAGCCTTCCTCTGATAAATGCCTTTGCTGTATCTCACACGTTTTGGTATGTCGTATTTTCTAGAAACTTCCTGATTTCATCTCTGATCTGGGTCAATACCCACTCCTTTTGCAATAGGAAATTGTTGATCCTCCAATTGTTTGCCCTAGTTTTCTTCACCGTACTTCTGTTAATTCCCAGCTTTATGGCACAGTGGTCGGAGAGAGATGTCTGTATAACCTCTATGTGCTTGAATTTATTCAAGTTTGACTTGTGTCCCAGCATGTGGTCTATTTTCAAATATGTGCCATGTGGACTTGAAAAGAATGTGTGTGTGTTTTTTTGCATGTGGGTGGAATGCCTTGAAGATATCTATCAAATCAAGTCGTCCAAGTGTGCTATTTAGATCTCTAGCCTCTTGTTGAGTTTTTTTCCCAACGATCTGTCTTTTACAGAGTGTGGTGTATTAAAGTCACCAACTATAATTGTTGAGCCTGTGATCTTTTTCATCTTTTTGAGTGTTGATTCAAGAATTTCACTGGTCTCTCGTTAGGTGCATATATGTTTATTATGCTCACTGGCTCTTGGTCTATTGTTCCCTTGAGCATTATATAGTTCCCCTCCTTGTCTCTTGTTATGGCCTGTATCTTGAGGTCAATTTGGTCTAATATTAAGATCGTTACCCGTGCTTTTCTTTCGTTACCATTTGCTTGGTATATTTTTCTCCATCCTTCAATTCTCAACTTGTTTTTGTTCACAAGCTTGAGCTGAGTCTCCTGGAGGTAGCCGATCGATGGGTTAAGTTTCCTCAGCCAGTCTGTTAGCCTCTGCATTTTAATGCCTGAGTTCAGGCCATTGATATTCAGTGTTATTATATCTATCTGTGGACTCTGTGATGTCATCTTGTACCTTTTGTGTTGGGTATTTTCCTATCTACCTATCTTATCAGCTTGTGTTGTGTGTGTAGTTTATGTTTGCCTTATTTCCACTATTGAGTTGATGCTATCCTGGGGGATGTTTCCTCTTTGTCGTCCTATGGGTGGAGTTGTTCTATATGATGGTCTCTTATTTGCCCTCAGTGAGTGTTTATCTTCTGCCCATACTGGACTGTCAAGGATCTTTTATAGGGCTGGGTTTATTTTTGTGTATTCTTTGAGGTTGTCCTTGTCTGGGAAGACTCACCTCGTCATCTATCTTAATAGATAACTTGGATAGGTAAAGTATTCTTGGGTTTGGGTTGTTTTCCTTCAATTTTTGGAATATATTACTTCATTCCCTCCTCTTCATCGTTTCTGCTGACAGGTCTGAACATACTCTTATTGGGGTACCTTTATACATGACTATTTGATTTTCCCTACCTACTTTTATGATCTTCTTCTTTTCCTCAAAGTTGGATAATTTGACAATTATATGTCATGGTGACTTCTTCTTGGGATTCAGTCTGGCTGGTGTTCTTTCAGCCTCTTGAATGGTTGCCTGGTTTCCCTTTATTAAGTTGGGGAAGTTTTCATCAAAGAATACCCTTGCTATTTTTGCTCTTGATTTCTTTGTTGTGTTTTGTTCCGGTAGTCCAATTATTCTAATATTGTTTCTTTTCATAGCCTCAGACCTGGCTCTCGAGTTTTCTTCAGCTAATTTGATTGTCTTATTTAATTGCTTTTCCTGTTTGCTGAGGTCTGCTTGCTTGTCCTCTAGGTCACTGGTGCGCTTCTCTGTCTCCTCAAGCCTATTGGCAAGATCTGTCAATTTGTCACTGGATTTTGTTATTTCATCCCTTAACTCTTGTATTTCCCTTTGGAGCATTGCCTTTATATCCTCTATCATCTCATCTTTTTTCTGCATTGCTTCCCTCATATCCTTAATGCCTTCAAGCAGCATTTTGAAAAGTTCTTTTTGTGGCAGGTCAATATCTGCTTCTTCTATGCCCATCGTTAGTTTCATGACTTCTTCCGGCATTGTCTTCTGTTTCTCTTGCTTTCTCGTTGAAGCTGTTAGAACTGGTTGCTGTTTTCATGTTGTTTTAGAGGAGCCTTGATCCATCTTCCTGAGTCAAAAATACCTGGGCTCTCTCTTGGGGGATTCGTTTGAGATTTTCTATGAACTATCTGCCAGTAGCTGTACTGAGGGGTCCAGCTGTCATTATATCTTCCTGTGGTTTCACTCTTGTCCTGGCCATCCAGTATTCCGTTACTTGGGATGTGTGTTGGATATTCCTCTCATGGGACACTGGTTGGTTGTTCTGGGCCACGAGGGCCTTGCTTCCCTGGCTGATCTCTAAGTAGCCTTCACGGTTCTTGGAGCACCTCGGCTGGCCTGTGGTATTTTCCTCTGCGACTGAAGTCCTGAGGAGGGTGTGTGGGTATACCCACCTTGGTGTAGAGCTCTGTAGGTGGTAGGGGGATTACTGTAGACAGAGATCACCTTGGAGATTGGGTGGGTGTTCCCACAGTAGCGTGGAGCCCCACTAGTAGTGGCCATGTCTTTCCCCCAGTCACTTGTAGGACCTCGGTATTTAGGCTGGGGATGCCCCCACTTTTTGTATGGGAGAACCCCCTGCTGCTTGGTGTGTTGAAGAGGACTAGCTTGAATTCCCCAGCAGCTTTCCAGGCCTATAAATTCACATGGAAGCTCCCCCACATGGGCCTTCAGAGTTGCCCTAGGCAGAGGGGAGTGGCCTGGTGGCTGCTAGTGGCTTGTGACAGGAAAGAGAGTGAAAGGAGAGGAGAAAGGGAGAAAGAGGAAGACACAAACTGGAACAACAATGTCTATCAAACTGATACCCCCTCGCCCACACTCAACTAGATTGCACAGAGTAAAAAGAAAGGTGAAAACAATAAAAAAGGAATAAAAAAGAAAAGAAAGAAAGGAAGAAAACAATAAGAAAACAATAATCTGCTGAGGCTGTGGTAGGATAGAGATAGGAGTTTTAATAAGAGGAGGGATGAAGAAAAAGTGAAATAAGAACACAAATAAAGTTAAAAAAAAGAAAAAAGGAAGGAGAGGGAAACAGAACTGACAAAATTGATAGAGAAATAGCTGACCCCCATGCTGTGCTGTGTGTAGCAATGACTTGTCCTGTATGGGGCCCTGTCTTAGGAGTCAGGTGGCCCCCTGGGAGGACAGGGTTGCCCTAGGCAGAGTGTGGGGGTCTGGGAACCAGCAGTGGCATGTAAAGGGAATGATAGGGAGAAGAGAGAATCATACAGCAGTGAGAGAAGCGAAGAAAATGAAGATAGAAAGAGGACAGAAAGAGAAAAAGGAGAAGGAAGGCGAAAGGGTTAAAAAAACAGAAAACCTAATTGTGTTCTCTAAGATTGTCTGTGATGGCAAAGAGGGAGGAGAGTGAGAAGAGGGAATAAAGGATAAAGAGATAGCTGATCCCTGATTACTTGTATGTGTGGTCAAAAGAGTTTAGACCCTGCCTCACAATGGCAGTTTGGTGGGCTCTTTTGATGCAGGGAACCAGTGGTGCTGGGCAGTATTGCCCTAGATGATGAGCTTACCTAGAGGTCCGACAGAGGTTTCCTCAGCAGCGCAGTGTGGTGTAGATGTTTGTCCCAGCTGGCCTTGTGTGGTTTTCAGCACTCCCATGGAGGGCGGGCTGGAATTCCTCCTGCTATTTGAGTTGCTTTGCCCTAAATGGAGGGTAGTGATCTGGAAGTAAGTAGTGGTTTATGAGAGGAGAGAGTGGGAGAGAGGAGGAAAAGGAGGGAAAAAGAAGAAAGAGAAAAAAGATCCCAGCTCGTTGTGACTGGCTGAGGTCGTTGAGACTGACTGTGGTGGGAAGGATAGAAATGCTAGTGAATGCAGAGGGGAAGAAATAAAGTAGTAGGTAGGGTGATAACTGAGGCTTGATAACCTGTCTGTGAGGCTGGAGGAGTTCCAACTCTTCCTCCAGGTAGCGGGGTGCTGTAGCCGCTTTATGTAGAGTTCCACAGATGCTGTGTGGGATTATTTGCAAAGGCTAGATCACACCTGTGACCAGGCATCCATTGAGCTCTGGCTTTCACTGGTATGCCCGCCCTGCGCTATACATAGCACCACACCAGGGGCGGGAGACAGGGTCTTCTCACAGTCCTGTCTAGAGCCCCAGAGTCAGCAGGGCTTCCCCAGCCATGTGTAGAGAAAGGGAAGCTGGACTTGTTTCCTATCTAGGCTGCTGGTATCCTACTTGTAGATCCGAGGCTTTCATTTTTATTTATTTATTTTATCCCCCTGGTCAGCTAGACTAAATTCAAATTAAATTTTCACACACAATCTCTAGTCTGCAGCTCAGTGCTGTTTAACACAGAAGTTTGATAAGGCGGTTCTTTGTTATGCAAAAAGCCTCCAGGCCCTGCCTCTTGGTTCTGGAAATCCTTAGCTAGGTTAATTCATATGCTGATTTATGTTAAAGACCCTTGCCTATGTGCTCTTTGCCGCTGGGAAACCAGACTGTGGTTTGGGTTATTAACCAATAATATATATTTCACCTTCTTTTTAATTTTTATTTTTTAATACTTGTGCTCTGAATTGGCAGCTGTGAGGCTGGTCCCCAGAGGGGGAGAATCCAGCTTATCAGGGGGATTGTTTGCTTCTCAGCTGATTGGAATTGATTCCGCTCCCTGGTTTCCGCTTATTTTCTCCCACACCAAGATCTACTTCAGGTAATAATCTGCTTTTTCTATTATTCTAACTTATGACTACCCGCCACCACCACTCCCAAAGCAGTGAGCTCAGGGCAGCCACCAGCGTGGAGAGCTCCGGCATGGGGTTCTCCTGTGTGTGGAGGTGCTGTCCCTTTAAGGTGTCAGCCAGAACAAACCGCGGCTCCAGCCAGGACGCAGCTGGCACGCCTGAGCTCGCAGAAGCTAGAGTGCTTTAAAGCGTTCTTGGTTTTCTTTGTGAGTGGAAATCACACGCAAAAAAAGAAATTCAGGAGAGACCCTAGTACCCTAGTTCTAATTTCTGGACTCCACCTCCCCATTCCCTTTGCCTTACCTCCCAATTTTCTGGTCTGGCAGCAGGATCTCTGGACGGGTGCGTTCTATCAGATAGCCACTTTCCTCCTGCACCCCCGTCACCAGTATTTTACATAACAGAGGAGTCACTCAGGGTGAACAGGTTTGACCAAATCTTCCAGACTAAAACTGACAATGAAGAGAAAATATGTTGTCCACTTGTGAATGATTAGCCACTGAATATTTCATCAATATCATCAGAACATTGTCAGAGATAGTGCCAGACGATGCGCCCCTCAGGTTGGATGGCACTCAAGGTATGACTGAGGAAGAACTTCCTCCTCAATGGACAGTCAACCATAATTATATGGATGGAGTAGGTTTTTGAAACCATTACTGACTCGTGGGACATGACTCAAAATGGGAAGAAACAGCTGCAAGCATCCATTACTAATCCAAACATAGAATGTACAAAGTATGTATATATATATACATGGAACTTGGTAGATGGAATTAATTGGAATCAAATTAACTCTATCCATAGGAAAGGATGATGGAGTAGCTCAATAATAGCAGATAACATGAGACCAGGGGCAGCCTGTGGAAGAAACATCAATTTCTCATATGAAAGTTAAAGCTGAAGCTGATTCAGAATATAACAAGCCTAGGAGCTGAAATACAATTTTGAATACACCCCAGCTGGATTTAAAGACTATCTCATGAGCAGATTTGACACATTGATCACATAAGACAGAAGACCTGACTAGCTATGGGAAAGGTGATGTGAAATCAGGATCATCATTGCTGACATTGAATGGCTCTTGGTTGAAACTGAAGAATACCAAAAAGATGCTTACTTGTGTGTTCTTGACTATGCAAAAACATCTGACCGTGTGGATCAAAACAAAATATGGTTAATATTGTAAAGAAGAACAAGCAAATTTGTCTTGGAGGAGGAAAATTCTATTGTGAAATGGATAACCTGTTCATGGATCAAGAGGCAGTAATTCGAACAGAGCATGGGCATACTGCATAGTTTAAAATCAGGAAAGTTGTGTGTCAAGGTTGTATCCTTCCACCAAACTTGTTCAATCTGTATGATGAAAAAATAATCTGAAAATTAAACGATTTAAAGAAAAAGGAGGCACCATAATTGTAGGAATAAACCAGGAAAAAATTGAGACTTTCTACTCCTTTAAAAAGTTTTCTGTAATCTTGGAAACCCATAGGAGGAGTTCTATCCTGTACTATGACCTAGCTATGAGTCAGAATGGACTTGATGGCAGTGAGTTTGTGTTTTATTTTTAATCTATGAATGACCAATCTTACCTACTGAAATCGAGGACGACTTGAGATACTTGCTGAAAATCAAAGATGATAGCCTTCAGTATGTATTATGACTCAATGTAAAAAAAAGAAAAAAATCACCACAACCCGACCAATAGACATGATTTATTGGAACAACAGATAATTAGAGGAAATATTGAAATAGTTAATGGTTTCATTCTACATTTCATTTTCATTGTGCTGAATCCACAATCCAAATTCATGAAAGCAGCAGTCAAATAATCAAGCGACACATTTTATTGGGTCAGATCTCTTTAAAGTGTTAAAGAGTAGAGATGTTAGTTAAATAAAGGACCAAAGTGCAGCTGCCCCAAGCCGTGGGATTTTCAATCACTCCACATCCATGTGAAAATTGGACAGTGAATATGAAATACTGGAGAACTGATGCATTTGAATTAAAGTGTTGGCAAAGAATTTTGAAAGTTCAATAAACTGCCGGAAGAACAAACACCTTTGTCTTGGAGGAGGTACAGCCAGAATGCTCTTTAGAAGGTGAGGATGAGGAGACTTTGCCTCATGTACATTGGGAATTTTATCAAGAGGAGTCCCTGGAAAGGGCGACCAGGCTTGGTAAAGTAGAGGGCAGTGAAAGAGAGGAAGAGCCTCAATGAGACAGATTGACTATGGCTGCAACAATGAGCTCAAACCAAAAAAGTGGGAAGGTGATGGAGGACTGGGCAGTGTTTTCTCTGTTGTGCATAGGATCCCTATGCGTTGGAATCAACTTGAAGGCATCTAACGACAAAAAGCAGAAGTATTGTGTGAGGTTTCCGGGTAGTGTTATTAAAGCAAGGATGCTTTAATATGATATGAACTAAATATATATAATAGGTTTCTTTGAAAAAAATATCTCCAGATTCCTTATCCCTCAAACCTAAATAATGGTTTGAGTGGCTTATAAAAAAAAGAAGAGGAAAAGTAAAATTGAAATATACTTGGAGTCTTTAATGAGAAGTTCATCTGAAACCAACAAAATAACTAACCAAAGCAAAGCAAAGGTGATTTTCCCTCTGTTTTCCTTCTTGTGTCTGGAATGTGGAAATGATGGAGTTCAAGAAACCATCTAATACTATGAGGATGGTAGAGCAACAAGCTATAAAGAGCATACAATGGTAGAACCCCTTTGGAAAATCGGCAGTTTCTTATACAATGAAGCATATGCCTACACTTGACTCAGGAGTTCCACTGCTAGTTATTTCCCCAAGAGAAATAATCATCCATTTCCTGGTGAAATAGTGGATTACCATGTTGGGCTGCTAACCACAGGTAAGCAGTTCAAAACCACCAGCATGTCTATGGGAGAAAGACGAAGCTTTCGACTCATAAAGTGTTGCAGTCACAGAAAACCCACAGGGGAAGATATACTCTGTCCTATAGGGTTGCTGTGAATTGGAATCAACTTGATTATAGTGAGAGATATTCACATGAAATTTGTATTTGTTTTGTTTTATATCATGGTGAAATTTATGTACCAAAATATTTGCCATTTTAACCCTTTTTATGTATAGCATCCATAATATTAATTATGTCTTACATGTAGTGTAACCATTGCCATTATACAAAGATTTGCACACAACTATTCATAACAGCTTTTTTTTTCCCAAAATGGAAGCATACTAAATCTCCACCAGCAGGTGGATAAACAAAGTGTGATAGTCATACAAAGGAATACTGTTGTTCTTAACTGCCATCAAGTTGCCTCCTGGAAAATGGCACCCTATGCATAAATGGATTGGAGTGTTGTGGTGCAAAGGATTTGTACTGGCTGATTTGGAGCCGTAAACAGGCCTTTGTTCCTAGTCTATCTTAATCAGGAAGCTCTGCTGAAACCTGTTCAGCATCATAGGAACATGATCTATTGACAGATGAGTGGTGGCTGCACATGAGCACATTGGCCAGATATTGAGCCTGGGTGTCCCATCTGGGCAATGGAATACTCCTCAGCAATAAGGAAGAACAAGCTTCTGACACATACAATACCATAGATGAGTCACGGCTATTATCAATGCCATTATCACCCTATACCACATGAAAGACAACTGATAAGCAGGAAAATATACATCTAATTTCATTGATATGAAATTCAAGAATAAGCACAACCCCTCCATGGTAAGAGATGGCAGAACAGTGGCTCCTTGCCGATGGGGCATGGAGATCAACTGGAAAGGGGCTTCCCATGGCATTGGGAATGATCTAGGCTTGGGCTGTTGATTACATAGTGTAGGCAGCCATCTATTGAAACTCATCAGACTCTATAGATTCTGGATCTGTGCAGCTCACTGAATTCACAAATAGATAATGACAATAGCCTGGGTCCTGAAGAATCTGTGAAGCCACCCTTTCCACCTGAACTGTCCATTTCTGAACTTGCTTTATATGAGAGAGAAATCAACTTCCACTTATCTCCTCCTTGTTTGTGACTCCTGTCTGTGGCTTAGTGGCCACCCATTGGGCTGAAAACTCTTGGGTTGAGCCTGCCAGAATTTATGAGGGAGAAAGGTAAGGCTTTTTACTCCCATCAAGAATTAGAGTCTTGGAAACTCATAGGTGCAGTTTCACCCTGTCCTGTGGGATCCCTACGAGTAAGCATTGACTTGATGGTAGTGAGTTGTTTGTTGTTGTTTTGGCCCCAACAACACAATATTTTTTCCACACCACTCACCGATTGCATGGCAGGCTCCACTCTTTACAATAGGCAATGAAGTCCAACCAGGGGTCTGGTCCTGGGAGCCAAGGAACAAGAGTTACTAAAAAGCAGGGTTCATCTGAATGCCATAGTCTAGAAAACACTCCCCCTGGCCTTTGTTTCAGGGTGTGCCCAGCCTGAGTCTGCAACCTCTTCTCCTCATCAAGTCCCCACCCACCCTGGAGAGTGTGGCATTGCTATGTCCCTACCCTCACACCTGACAGCTCATCCCACAAGCCAGATCCCACCTCAAGGGGTTTACTTGGGTCAGCAGATTGTTCTGGAATGCTGGCGCTGGGACTATTCTTAGCACACTGCCAATCCCCAGGAGACTCTGAAGATGCATGAGGCTGAGTAACAACTGCATCATAGTTATTACCTATGCTATCATCATCATCATTATTGCAGGATGTGGCTTTTGTGGTATGCCAATCAGCAGATATTTGGGAGCCTCTTCCAGCATGGGAAGAACCGGCCGAGGGCATGGCGCGGGGGGTAGGGGTGGGGGTGGGGGGTGGGGGGTGGCATTCCAAGTGGGTGTGGCGTCCTGGAACACAGTGAGGGCTGAGATTTTTTGGAGAGGTCTGGTGGGCAGTTGTTCAGCCCGCCCATTCTCTTCACTCACTGGCAGCTCCAGATTTGATAAGGAGCGGGTCATTCCTTGGAGTCTATATTGTGTCTGACGTGAAAATGCAAATCCTGTGGTCTTTCCTAGAAGAGTGTTTTCTCTCTCTTTTGGTTCTTCCTTTTGAAAGAAAGAAAGAGACTTGATAAGGGGCAGCATGAGGGGGCATTGGCTTGGAGGAGATAAGAACTGAAAGGGAAGGCAAGGGGAAGCCCATGAGGACAAAATCGTTATCCTAAAGGGGAACTCGTGTCCTGGGCATCTCCACACGTTTTGCTTCTTCTTGGTGTTTTATTTAACACATACATGGTGCTTACTGGGAGTCCCTGGCTGATATAAACGGATAATGCTCTTGGCTGCTTGCTGGAAGGTTGAAGTTTGAGTCCAAGTAGAGGTGCCTTGTAAGAAAGGCCTGGCATTCCACTCCCAAGAAATTAGCCATGGCATGACCTTTGGAACATGATTCTCTGCTGGCACCCGTGGGGTCGCCATGAGCCAGAGACGGCTGGAGGGCACCTAATTTTTCTTGGTTGAGGCTTACCATGCAATGTGGTAAGTGTTTATGAAAAGGAGAACTGAGTGAATTCTCCTAACAGGCCCAGGAAGTGGGTATACTGTTATTTGTATTTAATAGAGGAGGAAGCTGAGGTAAGGGAGGTTTAAGTAACTTACTTAAATCACATGGCTGGTAAGGGTCCCAATCCTGGTCAGCCTGCTGCAGAGGCTGTGCTCAGAAATGACAAACCAAAAGTATGAGCTCATTGCTCCATCACCCTCGATTTTGTTAAGCGCCTTGAAACCAGCTGTGGCCCATAGCAACCCTATGTACATCAGAATGAAACACTCCCTGGTCCTGCATCATCTCCACAATCATTCTTCTGTTAGAGCTCATTGTCACAGACATGCACTCTGTCAACCCATCTCGTTGAGGGCCTTCCTCTTTTTCTGCTACCCTGCTACTTTACCAAGCATGGTGGTCTTTTACAGAGACTGATCTCTCCTGACAACATGTCCAAAGTAGGTGAGACCAAGTCTTGTTATTCTCACTTCAAATGAGCATTCTGGCTGTGTTTCTTCCAAGAGAGTTGGGACACAAGGATCACCAGCCTTGGGTAATCCTGACAGCCCACATATCTTGCTCTTGTGCTCAAATAATATATTTTCATTAGATACTTTAAGGATTGTCTTATACCTTTAAAAAAAAAGAAAATGTTTTCATTTTAAGTATTTGCTTTCCCTCTCAAGGTATTTTTCCAAGAAACGCAATGGAGTATCTGTTTATATAACAATATCTGTTTATATAAAAATATCTGTGGGCAAACGAAAGAAATAAAAAATAGCTATCTCATACATTGTGCCATCTTTGTTACCCAGTGACACTGTGAGCCAGTCACAGCCCTGTAGATTTCTGAGACTCATTGCCCAGGATGCTGGTTAAGGGTCTTCGGCTTACAAAGGGAGCAAATTCCAAAGACACTGCTCAGCTAGAGATGCTCCAGAGCCACAGGTAATCCAGAATCATAACCCCAAGAAGCACAGAATTTTTAATAGAAGGAAAGCCAGTGTGTAGAACAGCTTTCTTGTGTTTCTTGTGATGTATCCTAGGGAAGATTCTAGAAACTGCCCACCCCACCACTGGCATTCCTGCCACCTGACCTATTTAGAGCTTGCCAAGGGGGACGTAGGGATGAGATTTTGAAAAATCGTACCTGGAATCCTTTTTCCTTCTCTCCCACCCACCACCACCCCAAATAAAAACCACCTCATGTAGAACTATGGGGAGGCAGGCCTTACCACATAGCACTTCCTCTGCAGATCTGAGGGGAATCCGAATCTTATGTGAACTTTGTTCTTGCCTCCATGACCTTATGTTAATGACTTGGAGGAGGTTCTGTTGTTTGTGGCCACCACAGGGGCCCCCTGGAAGAGCAGGGAGGGGCCTGCTGGGAACAGATAAAGGCCAAAAAGAACCTGGCCTCCCACTGGCCTAAGCAGGTGTGAGACAGCAGAAAAAGCATACAAACTTAGAGAAGGTGCTGAGAAAAAGCAAGATTCTGAATTGAAAACAGACTGTGCTCCACACTGGAGAGTGGATTTCTGTTCCCAGAGCCCTCTGCTCCTCAGCTGGGGCCATTGATCTCTGACCTGAAGGACTCATCTTTCCTCAGTGTCAGGTGCCAGTCCAAACCAACGTCCCACTAGGGCCTTCCCTGAAACACTACTGTCTTATCTGGAACCGTATTAGCACAGCTTGTTATTTGCGTACTGTACTGAGTACAAAGGGCAGACTAAATCTGCCCCAATGAGTCTTTGAGACTATAATTCTTTACTCAAATAGAAAGCCTCATCTTTCTTCCATGGAGGAACCGGTGGGTTCAGAACTGCTGACCTGGTGGTTATCAGGCAAACATCAAACCTACTACACCACCAGGACATTTCTGTTTAGCCTAGAGGCTTTCAAATAGATTCAAGAAGACCCATCCCAACCCTGTTCACTGCTATCACCATCCTTTCTGTGAAATCCCCACTACGTTCTGTGAAGTTCACCACTGTGTGTGTGTGTGTGTGTGTGTGTGTGTTATAAAAACAGGAACTTTGACCCCTTTTTAGAACTCTTCCAATTCCAGGTCTTGCTCAACAAAGCACGAATCCCCAGTGTCTTCGACCTGACTTGTCCCATGTGGAAATACACATTGGGGTTCCAGACACACTGAGCTAATGAGTGAGTGGACACTATTGTGCCATCTAATCTAACCCTGTGTGACAGGGCTGCACCTGAATTTTCTTTATTGAATAACCAGAATTGTTTTCTAAAATAAGTAATGTTAACTGAATCTCCCTGCCATCGAGTTACTCTGATGCTTAGCGACCCTGTAGGACAGGGAAGAATTGCCGCCATGAGTTTCTGAGCCTCTAACTCTTGCCAGGAGTAAAAAGCCTCATATTTCCCTCACTGAGTGGCTGGTGTTTCCGAACTGCTGAGCTTGAGGTTAGGGACCCAATGTGTAACCTACTATACCACCAGGGGTTGCTTATGGCAACTTTGTATATACCAAAATGAAATGTCGCCTGGTCTGGTGCCATCTTCATGGTCACTGCTGCCTGTGAGTCGAATGTTGTGCGCCAACACATCTAATGAAGGATCACCTGCATGTCCAATGACCCATCCCCTGCAGCAAATCCAATGTCCTTTTCTAGCGATCAGCCTTGCCTAAGGACATGTCCAAAGTGAGCAAGCATAAGCCCTTGCAGCCTCCCTTCCCAGGCACAGTGTGGTTCTGGAGAGCAGTGCTTCTTCTACAATGGGTGTGCTCATGCTTTTGGCTGACTGGGCAGATTCTATGAATATTTTTACTTTAAAAAAAAAAAAGTATTTCCCCCCTAACTTATTTGACCATAGAGTATATTTCCCTTTGTCCCTTGTATGAGATGACAAAAATTCACTCCCTTCCTAGTCATCCAAGGAAGGAGAAAACTTCCCTGCCCTGCCAGTAGAGGGCTTGGCCAATAGAATAAAAGTGGAAGGAATTGTGTGCCACTCTTGAGCCGAGATTTTAAGAGAAATGGTCCCGTTGGTGCTTATCTATCCTTCAAGAGGAAGGAACCCTGGTAACATAGTGGTTATGCATTGGGTTGTTAACCTCATGGTCAGCACTTCAAAAACACTAGGTACTCTGTGGGAGAAAGACAAGGTTTTCTACTTGAATAAGGAGGAACAGTTCTACCCTGTCCCATAGGGTCGCTATGAGTAGGAATCAACTCTCATTTTGAGTTAGAGTTTGCCAATGAGTCTGTTATACAGCATTATCATCAGAGGCAACAGCTAGCTGACTCACTATTCCTCTGCACTATGTGAAGGTTGCATTCCGCGCAACCTTGAAGAAATGTAGGGTCACAGTCTGTGCAATGGCCAAGCCAGCGTCACATGCAAGTCATTCAGTGTCAAAGCCTGTTTGTTCCCCTGCATGAAGATGACAGAGATAAGCAACAACTGCTTGTAGGCTGGAAAGATTGCCCGGACATGGTGTACTTTGGGGATTTCTTACTGCCAGAAGAAATACAGGTGATGTGGCAGGTGACAGTCCTAGTGTCTCTCAGCTGGCACTCAGAGGCACGTTCTGAGCCTTCAGTCAGGGCCACCAGAGGAAGTGGCTCATGGTGGTGCTGCCATAGTCATCACAGGGCAAGCCCTCTGAGGCGTTGGGTTACAGAGGTCCTGATGGGAACTCAGTGAGGGCTGCTTCAAAGCTCCTTCCTTTTTTAAACCTGCTGCTGAAACCACATTATTTTTGAAGTTTCTTGTCAGTAAGCTGAAATCCCTACCAATTTGCTGAGTCGGGACAAAATGCTAAATTGATGGTACCAAGAGACATTAAACCACCTACAACCCTTTAGACCATGTCAACAGATCATCCATAGCCTCAACTGCAGAAACATTTTACTAAATCCTCACTGTTTCTCCTCAAAGAGTAGGAATGCCCTTCTATCTTTTACAAACAGATGTCGGTCTGGCACGATTTTGGCTCCAGCTGGGGCAGTGAAATCACCTAAGCTAAGCTCTAGAGAGGATCACTTAGTCTTCATTCAAGAAATATATCATGAGGACTGTAGACCACCCAGGGACTGCACAATCCTTCTGTGTTGGCAGGGGCTGCATCACAGCCTGGCCCGTTGGGAAGACAGACAGGTCCATGGCAATTATAAGAAAAGATGCTGAGGGTGCTGGGGTGGTCTAGGGATACAGGAAAGGAACTATTGGGCATTGAAGCAATTATGAAGGACTCCTTCTTCCCATGGACCAAACCCATGCCAGTTGCCATGAACTTAACTCTGATTCATTGGGACTCCTTGAGGCCAAAGTAAACTACATTCTGTTAGTTTTTTAATAACTGATTTTGCTGTTGTTTGAAATGCAGCACCAGACCTTTCTTCAGAGACACCTCTGGCTGAGCTTGAAGCTCCAACATATGAGTTAGTAGCCCAGTGTGTTAACCAACTGCACTACCCAGGGACTCCTCCATGTGACTAAAGAGTGACTCCAGGACTGCCCCCACAGTCCCAAACCAAAACCAAATCCACTGCCATGGAGTTGACCTCATATATGGCACAGTAGAATGGCTCTGTTGATTTTTGGGAATGCACATCTTTACTGGAGCAGAAAACCCCCATCTTTCTCCGAAGGAGTAGCTTGAACCATTAATTTTTCCATTAGCAGCCCAACTCGTAACCCACTGTACCACCAGGAGTGGTTCAAGTTGGCAAGATAGTATGTGATCACCTTTCTATGAAGGGAAGCCCCTCTCATAGACTCTGGTTGCATGACTGAGAAAGAAATGCGTCCCCAAATGCCCATCTTAATCAAGAATCCAAGGAAGGGTGTTCTGGGAAGCAGCTTTCAAATGTGGCTGGATATTATAAAATTAATCAACCTAATCCCTGTTTTAAAGAGCCCTGTTGATACAATAGCTAAGCACTTGGCTGCTAAACAAAAGGCTGGTTGTTTGAACCTACCCATGGGTTCTAAGTGTGAAAAGGCCTGATGAGCTGTTTCTATAAAGATCCCAGCTTAGGAAACCTTTTGGGGAAGTTCTACTCTGTCCTGCAGGGTCACTATGAGTTGACATCAACTTGAGGACACACAACACGTTTGACTCTACATCATTTGTTGATAGAGTTTGTGCAGAGCATTCTGAGTAGAAAACAGACTCAGGGGCATCTGACATCAATCTCCTTCCTCAAGAAAGACTGTGGAAAGGTATGAGGAGGGAGCTTCCAAAGGCGTGTAGGAAAATGGTATGAAAAAATAGTGGCATTTTCCATGCCCTTTTTGAAGTTCTTCTCTTATAGGACCTGGTCCACCATGGAGGTTTCTAGAAAAGTGAAATACGAATGAAGAGGCTGGTAAGTCCCACTGAACAAGTCCAGGGGAGATTGGGTTTTGACTCAGAGTACTTGAGCGTTCTGGCTTCTTCCTCCAAATAGCAAATCATACTGGACCAGGTTCTGGGATTCAAGCAGGCAAATAAGACACATCAAGGCCCACAATTCAGACTTATGGGGGAAGTCACACTGGAGAGGGAAGGGCTCTTTACCTTGTGTGCCTGACGAGTGTCTCATTTGCTTCATCTGAAGTGCAGTCCTGGCAAAAAGGCTAAGAGTACCAGTTCCAAACTTGTGTTTGAATCTTGTCTCTGTTACTTATTAATTTAGCCACCTTGGGTCACTTCCTCTAGGTTTCTGTCCATAAAATGGGACACAGTTCCAATCATAGGGCCTTCAGTAAATGGCTATTTTTAGCTAGGTACGCACTCCTGTCTTCTAGGTGAGAGTTTTCAGGCAGGCTTATCTGAGAGTTGGTTCTTCAGGGTATTGTCATAGATATGTTATGTGGCACCCAGATTCCTCTCAGGACCAAGGGACTGATTCCACAGCTTCTGAGAGAACCACTGATAGAAAAGGTCCTAGCTGTGTGGCCCCTTTCAGGATTGCCTCAGCTGACAAGAGCTCATCCAAGGTCTGCTCCTTCCCCAGACTAACCTTCACCCAACGTCCGATCAATGTAGGGGTACAAATGGCATAGTGGGGGCATTTGACCTCCTGTAACTTCACAAAAGGCATTGGAGGAAAATCAAGATAAACAGTCCAAGGTTGGTTCCTGTGAGACAGAGATCAGAATGCCTCAACCCTCCTTTCTTTTTACTGATTCTGACACCAACCATCCCTCCCATGACACTCTCTCTTTCTCTGCTGGGTTTGATAATCCATGAGTGGCAATGGCCACACCGAACTTGCAAACAATACTCATGTTTATGGGATTAATCGGGGAACTAACAGGTGACAATTCAGGATCAGAAATGACTGGTGATATAGTTCTTCTGTCAGGACAGTCTCTTCCCAGTGGTGCCCAAAGGCAGAAATTTTTCTAGTCCTTGGCCTCTGCCCTGCAGCTCCTTGACTTCTGCTCTGCCTGGGAACTGTATTACAAAGCTTGTTTAGCTCTGCTGATAGGTGCGCTGAGGCAGCCCACTTTGTCAGTAAGCCTTGGCCCAAAGACACTCAGCTTTCTCATTCTGTGGGCTGGCAAGCTCCCTGTTCTGGGGTCTTGGTGCTGCTGCCTCTGCTAACACGAGCTGTTTATCTGCCACTGCTTTCCATTGTCTCCTGATGCATCCAGTGCCAGGATTCTCTGTCTCCTGGATAGAGGTGGTGCTCAGAGTAATAATCCTGGGTCCAAAGAGCACACTCCACTGCTGGCTCTTCTTTCTTGGTGCTTTTAAACTCCGCTTTCTGTCTCGGAGTTAACTCACCCAGGATGACCAAACCGACCAATCTGTACATTAGGGGTCTACAGGTCTTATTTGAATGGCCTCACCACTTCAAGGATGACATGCACCTTACTGATATTATTAGCATGTTCTCTACTGCCCTCAGTGGCAGAGATCCACCCTGCCATTTGATAGGAGTTACAAAGCCTATAGCTAGATGAGACCGAGTAAGCAATTCACTGCAACACAGTAGGCATACAAAGTCCAAGGCTACTGGTCACCACTTGGCCAGTTCCCAGTCACAGAGCTCCCTGTGATGGCTTCTTTTGCATATCAATGTTGTGAGGCTATGCTGCCCAGTTGTTTAGTCAAACAAGCATTCGTCTATTTGCTCTTATGAAGGATTTGGCCTCAAGCAAAGTAGAATACCTCCCATAATGTGGGCAGGGGTAAACCTATCACTCTAAGGCCTTCACAGCAGAAAGGGAGTTTCCCTAGGATGTGTTCTGACCACTCTTATTCTTGTCTTTTCCCATTACCTAACATATGGATTTTAGGATGAACGCCTGCAGAGGTCTTTAGGCTTTTGCCTAACCTATGCATTTTGAACTTACCATTCCCCTATGTGAGCCAATTCCTAGAAATAACCCTCTCTCTCTGGGGCTCTGGTGGCATAGTGGGTGACCCATTGGGCTGCTAACAACAAGGACATCAGTTCGAAAACACCAAGTGCTTCTTGAGGGCAAGATGAAGCTTCATAATCTCCTGAAGAGTTACAGTCTCTGAAACCCAAAGGTCAGTTCTATACTGTTGTACATGGTCACTATGAATCCAGCTTGATGGCAGTGAGTGGGTGGTGCACTGGTTACTCATAGGAGCCCTAGTGGACATTCCTATATTTTATCTCCAGTTACAGCTATATAACTGGTTTTGTTTCTCTAGGGAACACTGACTAAGACACTCTACATAGGGAGAGCTAAGGCTTCTGTTGAGGTTTCCCTCTTGTGCCCTTCCTTGATTCTGGAATCATGTCCTGAGCTAATTCCATCACAGTGTCTCCTTCTTCCAGGGAGTCTAAACTGCAGTCTCCATCCAACTTCCTCCTTCTATTTCTATAATCCTGATATTATTTGGGGCTCATTTGGTTGTAAACAGGCAAAGAGACCAATACTTGGAAGAGAGGATCCTAGGAAAATGGAAAGGTGGGGAGAACAGGAGGATGGCTGGCTCTGTCGACCATTCCTGACCACCACTGGCACTTTCCTGTGTTCTTTGTGTCTGTCTCTCAGGGCACACACTGTTACCTCTCAACATAGACCACCTCCTCCACGTGGCGGGATATGTGCTTCTGAATTCTGCTTCTAAGATGCCAGGCCACTTGCAAAAATGGGACTGTCTTTTTCATTTCTAGTTGGAAAAGCTGCAGAGAAAAGATCTGGTTGACCCATCTTGGGTCAATTTTCACCCCTGGACCAATGAAAACAGCCTAGTGACTTTATTAAAATGTGGTGTCTCCCCCAGGGAACTGCTATTTCATCCAGTGTATTAGTCTAGGTACTTTGGAGAAACAAATCCACAGCGACTCATGTATAAGAGAGAGTTTTATGTAAAGAAAAGGTGCATCATGAAAACATCCCAATCCAATGCTGCCCAAGCCCACAAGTCCAGCATTAACCCATTAACCCAACACC